>NC_083797.1:469526-719526 GCF_015708825.2 Lethenteron reissneri
AAAGAGACCGTGTGCGAGAATTGCCGTGGAATAGAAATGGAAGAAAGTTGCCGCCTCCTTTGCTTCTCTGTGTCTCCACACAAGAAGACGAGGGCGCGCTGCTGCCACACATCCCATCAGCCACGCGGCCTTCTAGGAGGCGATACTCTCAGCAGCGTTGGCTCAACGCGAGCAAACACTCGCTTCCACATGCAGTGTCTCATCAGCAGTGAGGCTCGCTTCAACCAACGCTGGTGACCTGCCAGGTGTCAAGAGGCGCTGTGAGACGTGGGTCCTGGCTCGACACAAAACTCTGCAGTACACAACGCGACAATAACAACACGAGACAAAGGTACCCCGTATAGCCTTGACTGACTTTTGGGGAAAGTGCTGTGAGCGAGCACCTATGAAAACGGCACGCGAGGGGGTGTACCGCCTTTGTATCCCCAGTGGCGATGTTTACACACCACAGCAGGTACTCATATGAGGCTGAGTCGACCTAGGGAAGGCCCAGTACCGGTTCAGATAATCGTTACTGGTGTTGGCGGCCGTAAACGGAATTGAAATCGGTTCGCCGGGTTCGCAGCGCAACTCGCTATCCGCTGCGCCACCGCTTCTCACTAACAACACAAAACACACAGGTAGACAACCCATCCCCGGACCGCCACTGGATGTCAATTCCCAGACTGCCCGGGTCGACCCCGCCGGGACAGGTGGCAGCCCACGTGGTGTGTGGCGCTGCGGCTCGACTCACAGGTAGGTGGTGCGGCCGCCCGGGCAGTGGTCCTGACCCCAGCGACAGCGCTGAGGCTCGGCCCGCACGTGCGAGTGCGAGCCGTTGAGCACGGCGCACGAGACGTTTCGCGTCACGTGCCGCGCGCACCAGTTCCTGCGTGGTGGCAGTGGTGGTGGTGGGGATTGTAGTGGGTACGGTGGGGATGGTGGTGGTCGGGATGGCGGTGGAGATGGTGGCGATGGTGATGGTGTGGATGGTGGTGGTGATGGTGGGGATGATGGTGGTGGTGAGGATGGTTTTAGTGGTGGAGATGGTGGTGGTGATAGCGGGGGTGATGGTGGTGATGATGGTGGTGGTGGGAAGGAGCACGGGGTGCGGAGAGGAGGGAGGGAGAGATTTGAGTTGTGGAAGGACAGGGACAGGGAGAGAGACATTGGTTATCGAAGAGTCCACGGTTCTGGTTGATACTGGTTGTTGTTGGCGTCGTTCCACTGCTGCTGGATGATGATGATGTGCCCATGCTGTCGTGGCCACGAGAGTTGTTAACCAAACCTCACCACGCTGGCTGTCCGTGCGAGTTAGTGAACGGGGGGTGACCAAAAATAGGTCGGATATCGTTCGTTACATGGCGCACTCACCGTTTGCACCACCGTTTCCTCCAACACTTATGAAAAAGCAATAACACGTGCGTATGTGTGTGTGTATGCGTATGTGTGTGCGAATGTGTGGGTGTCCGTGTGTGGGTGTACGTGTGCGCGTGTGTGGGTGGACGTGTGTGAGTGTGCTCTAAGCAGAGCCTAATAAAAAGTGCCGGCAGTAATCTGCGCACTTCCCCGTCTCAACAAAACGCTGTTTTTCATCTCTCGTGACGGGCGACCGCGCGCGTAGAGAGGTCAAGAACACGCCCTGAACAACGCTCTTGGGTGGCGCAGTGGTAACACTCGAGCCTCACAAAAGAGAACACCTGGGTTCGATTCCAAACTCGGGCGCCCTGTCTGTGTAGAATTCGGATGTTCTCCCCTGTTCTGCAGGCTGTCCGGCCATGCGGTCCGTGGTTTATATCCCAACGGCGATCTTTGTCGGGTGGTTGTGGTCGCGGCTACGCTGCACGTGGCTGCGTGTAATCCAGCACTTTGAAGGCAGCAGCGAGGGTTGGTGGATCACCACACAGATGGCTGTGAAACTCCCTTCCTAGCCCAACCCATGGGCTTGTAATTACGAACACGTTGCATTGGCGCATCCACAAAACATAATGGTTCCACGCCGGGTGCAACCACGAACATCTGCTGGACTATATAATTACGGACCAGCGCATGCGGGCCCATGTCCTTGACACCAGGACCTACCGTGGAGCTGATCTGCCCACTGACCATCGACTTGTCATCTGTAAGATGCGCCTGTCATTATTCCACTGCGGCGGTGGGTGTTCATCTAGGACCCCATTCACACCCACAGTGCCCTGGTCTCAGCTAGCTGAGGATAGTTGCAAGCAGGAATTTCAACATCACTTACAGCTGGAGTTGGCACCCCCCCCTCCTTCCGATGCTAAGGGAAAATGGGTGAGGTCCAGGACTGTGGCTTCTTTGAACCTATCTACGTGACTTTACCGAAAGACCCAAAGAATATCGGCACGACGTGGGCTGGAGAAGAGATGGACTGATGCGGTATAGGAGGATGTGGAGCTGAATTGACTTGCCGACGACCGGTACCAGTGGTGTCAAGATCGGCCTCTGTGGAGAAGGCTCGTGAAGGGCATTAATGGGCAGTTGGAGGCAGTCGCCCTCCAGTAACAACGGAGGGTGGAGGAGCGACGCTCACAATAACGAGCAGAGCGCCGGGTGTCTAAAATATAGCAAGTTGGCACAGTAGGCGATGCAGGTGGTACATCTACCAGTCATCTCAGTCAGTCCACCTCCTGTCAGCGAGCCTTCGACACTCACGTGGCCTCAAAGTGCACCTGGCCTGGCACAGGCGCCGTGGTGACGTCCCCGTCACCTCGTGGCGAATGGCGGCGGGTGTTGGTATATCCTGACTCGCCAGGAGATGGCGGTACAGCTGAGCACGGATTAATAATAATCATCTGTCCCTTCTGTGTGGGGCAGTGTCGCCCCCTCGCGCAAGCCGTGGATTTTCTCTGGGCACTCCCATTTCCTCCCACAGGTATAAATACAGTACTCATTAATTGGCTGAAACCGCATGAATATACATAGAGGACCGCAGAGCTTGGGTGGCAATTGTTGGTGTCGCCGTCTCGTCACTGCGCTACCGCTGCCTTCCCGCTCCTCGTCCGTGCTTCCTCCTCCTGTCGCCCCCTCGCCCCCTCGCCCCCTCGCCACGAGAGCGATGATTGGGTGCCGCGTGTGGGCGGCGGTTGCAGTGGTACGAGTTTACATCGTAATTCTACGTCTAACACTTAAATATAAACATCTCAACACATTCATTCATAGCACTGTGGCCTGAAAAGGAGAAAATATAAAATAGGCGATGTTTCGGGCAATGACCCTTTTCCATAGCGCATAGCTGATTATGGACTATTGCCCGAAACGTCGCATTTTATATATATGTGAGGCCAAAGTACTATGTTGTTGTTGCTGTTGTTGTTACTGACGAGTGTAGAGATGTTTTTGTTGTTGCTTGTGCCCGTGCACCGATGCCAGCGCAGCAGTAGCATCACCAGGAAACTGTTTTTGCTCTCAACGCGCGCGCGCGTGCGTGCACGTGGTGAGGACGTGGTTACTCGGTACGCCTCCCTGGACACCGTTGCAAACGAGATGTTCCTTCTCAAGGGGTTGCGGACACGTTTCACTTGCCCCAACAGCGTTCGTAGGCTACACAGGGGATCTTTGTCCTTGTAACTGTGAGGATCTGACGGAGTCTCGCTGGTATTGCCGGGCACTCAGATTCTGTGTCTCGAGATGAGAGGTCAACCTTCTCATCAGCCATGATCAGCGCTATTCTTATTTATGTATTTACCAGATAAGGCAAACTGCGCTGTAGAGAATATTTTAGACGCGACCTGGCCACAAATTATAGCTCAGCGAAGTGGCTGTATTACGTGGAAATCCATAGCATCCGCTAAATGCTCTGAAAGCGTAATGTTGATTCGAAATGTGGAGGGAAAACCGGAGGACTCGGAAAAAGATCTACGCGACCACGGGGAGAGAGAGAACACGAAAACTCCAAATATGCAGCAGTCAGGATCGAACCCACGACCAGGCGAACACGTCTCGCCACGTCTCACGACTTTGCGGTAGAACAATCCACCCAGCTCCTGGACACGATCCGATTCCATGGCTCCATCTCCTCCGCAGTGGACGTCCTCTCGGTCGCGTTACATTCTGTGGCTGCCACTCCGTGATTATTCTCGACCATCGGGTCCGGCCCCAACCCCTCTTTACTTCCCTGAACAGATTGAAGGATGACGTCTTGAACGTGAGTTCGTCCTCCAATGCGCGTCTTCCTCTCTGTCTCGCGGACAGGGTCAGCTCCCGCACGGCTTCCCTGGTGCTCGTTGCTATTAGCAATTAGAACCCTACTTCCAATCTGTGCCTCCACGTGTTATTGAAAGGTGTGTTTTAATCCGTCAGGCCATTGGTCTATTCCAGATTAACATGATTCAGGCATTTGTTGAATCGGCCGAACTCTGTACCGGTTTCGACCTCCTGGTTCTCACCAGCAGTGTCAGGCTGTCGGGCTACCAGGTGTCGTTGCAAGAGCACGTCGCATAGACCATGGGACGCCATTCAACGCGCAGAGCGATATTGTATCCACGCTCATGCGTTGGTGACAGCAAATTGGTCTCACGCCTCCCGTAAACCACGTGACTTCCATGTGGCCACCCCCTCTCGGAACCCCTCCCCGCCCACTGTGAAAACAGACGCCGCTCCTCTCCCGTGCAGCTCCCTGTTGCTCGCTCCTTCATTCTCCCCCCCCCCCCACCACCCCTATCATCATCATCACTAACCTCTCTTCATCCCAAACATCTTGGCCCGGTCATTCCTTCCCCTCCTCCTCCTCTTCCTGCACCGCTGTTCCTCATCCTCCTGCTTTAGGACTCGGGCACCATAGCTATTGTACAGGTGGGTGATCCAGCACGAACCGCACGTGTCGTGTGAACAAGTTGTGTTGCTAAGCGGGACGAGCTCGATTGTAACTCGACCGCATTCATCCGATGCGTTATTTCCCAAACACACTAACCAGAGCAACAATGGATATTTGCCAATTCACAAACGCGTTTCCCCCCGACGGCGATCTGTCAGCTTCTGTACTACGACGGCTCCACCAATTCAATGCTTCCGAAGACAACCGCGGCGCGGTGCTGCGTTGCACAGTCCGTGCGTGTTGCATGATTTGTCTCAATCAATAAAACGACAGCAAGCAGTGCGGTCACGGCGTGTCGCGATCCCGATCGCCAGCCACGATCGATCCCCTGCTAGACGATGAAGCCCTCGCCAACAACACATGCAGCTGCTGCGCGTGAAAAAATTGCATCGCTCCGTCTCCGCGGTGGACGTCCTCTAGGTCGAGTTCCCTCCTTGGGCTGCCACTCCGTCGTTAGTCTCGACCACACCTTCCAAAGCCGTCGGCACCTCTCACGCCCTTGTTGTACATTAACCGGTTGCGAACGTCGCCAACCGGTAATTGTTTTGCCGTGGAATCTTGGCGAGAAGAGGCGCTCACACTTCCCCCCACCACGCGCCACCTGCTGATCGACTGTCGCTGTGCTTCATAGCTCATCGGATTCCTCCAGCATGAATACATGTTCTGATTCTGGATAGAGTCGGTTAGGGCCATTACACAACAACAACAACACAAAACTTCCATTGCTTCAACTGCCGCTCCGGGAGAGGGATTCGAAGCACGGCTCGTCTTGAGTTGGCAGAGCGCAGCCAACACACATCGCGACTCGCCACCCCTGTAGCCCCCAAACCGCGATCACCACTCGCTCACTCACTCACCTGCCTCTACCCCTGCCGCTGCTGCTGCCCGCTCCGTGGCCGTGCGCGCCTCCGTAGAGGCTGTACGAGGCCCGGTGGTGGCGCGGCACGGGGGCCGCCGCCGCCGGCCCCGACCCGGCCTGAAAGAGCCCAAGGCACCCCTCCGAGAGGTACAGGGACGAGACGAGGAAGAGGAGGAGGACGGGGGACGCGGCAGCTCCGGACATCATTGCCACGAGAGAGAAGAGGCAGCGCCACGTCCTTCATGCGCTGGACACTTGGTGTTTTGGAGCGAGTTGGATCTTCTCCGAGTGTCTACACACGAGGGAACGGCAGTCTGCGTGTCTTTGTCGACCTTTGTCTTGCCTTAATAGGTGCTCGCTAACAGCACTCGCCCCAACAGTCTTGCCCGGCCATAGGGAGCGGAGTCTCACTCCTTGTGTCAACGACTTCCAAATTAAGTCGCTTTCAATCCGCCTTGCACCTGTTTATATAAAAAAAATGTACAACAAGAAAATAACGTTAACGAGGCCTGCCTGATCCGAGCATCGATTTGGCCGAGAACTCCTTCGCCGATGGGCGCGAGCGAGCGCCGCTGGCCACGGTATTTGTCGCGCGCCTCCACCCCGAAGCCGCCGCCCCCTCGACCATCGCGGGCACGCGGCGCCCGGCGAGTCGCCCCCCGCCCGTGCGCTCCCTCGCCAGGTAGAGGGGCCCCCACGGCTGACGTAGCCGCTACCGCGTCCGTCCGTCCGTCTCCTTCCTCCCCCGCGATGCCTGCAAACTCCCACTGTGAGTTCAGAGAGAGGGGGGCAAAAGGGAGGAGGAGGGTGGATGGAGGCCAGGAGGTTGGGGGGAGGGGAGTTTTTGTTGAATGATTTGGGGGCGGAGACGAGGTGACACTTTCACGAGTGCGGAGGGGACAGGGATGGAGGGGGTGGTTGGGTGGTTGAGCGGTTGCGATGATGGGTCGATGAGTGAGTGGTTGGGTAGCTGAGTGAGTGGTTGAGTAGATGAGTGAGTGGTTGAGTAGATGAGTGAGTGGTTGAGTAGATGAGTGAGTGGTTGAGTAGATGAGTGAGTGGTTGAGTAGATGAGTGAGTGGTTGAGTAGATGAGTGAGTGGTTGAGTCGGTGAGTGAGTGGTTGAGTAGATGAGTGAGTGGTTGAGTAGATGAGTGAGTGGTTGAGTAGATGAGTGAGTGGTTGAGTCGGTGAGTGAGTGGTTGAGTAGATGAGTGAGTGGTTGAGTAGATGAGTGAGTGGTTGAGTAGATGAGTGAGTGGTTGAGTAGATGAGTGAGTGGTTGAGTCGGTGAGTGAGTGGTTGAGTAGATGAGTGAGTGGTTGAGTAGATGAGTGAGTGGTTGAGTCGGTGAGTGAGTGGTTGAATAGATGAGTGAGTGGTTGAGTAGATGAGTGAGTGGTTGGGTCGGTGAGTGAGTGGTTGAGTAGATGAGTGAGTGGTTGAATAGATGAGTGAGTGGTTGAGTCGGTGAGTGAGTGGTTGGGTCGGTGACATGCTCAGTAAGTGATTGGGATGATGGTTCAAGGAGTGGCTGGTTCGGTTGGTGGAGGAGTCATTGAGTGTTTGGTTGATTGAGTGAGCGAGTGGTTGGGATGATGGGTCTATGAGTAAATGATTGGGCACAAGTGAACGTTTGTGTGAATGGTTGTGTATATGACTGGGTGGTTGGGTGAGTGTATCATTAGGTGAGTAGTCCAGTGGATAGTTGGATGAGTGGGTGAGACTTTAGGTAGCTTAGTGAATGAGTGGTCGGGTGGGTCAGTGAGTGGTTAGGAGATTGGACGAGTGAGTAAGAGGTGGGAATGGGGGTTGGTAATTAATGAGAAAATAAGCGGGCGATTGATTGGTCGGGTGAGTGAGTGGCTGAGTGAGTTGCTGAGTGAATGGTTGAGTGAGTGGTTGAATGGGTGGTTGAGTGGGTGGTTGAGTGAGTGGTTGAGTGGGTGGTTGAGTGGGTGGTTGAGTGGGTGGTTGAGTGGGTGGTTGAGTGGGTGGTTGAGTGAGTGGTTGCGTGAGTGGTTGAGCGAGTGGTTGAGTGAGTGGTCGATGGAGGGTTAGCAAGGAGTGACTGCGCCAAGCCCGAGCCGTCGTCACGTCTCAACTCGCCTCGTGGTATCGGTCCGGTCGAGTGAGATGACTGCTCACTCACATTACCTCTCTATCCCCCACCCCACTACCCTGACCCACATCACTCCAACCCCCCCCCCCCCTCGAATTCCGCGTCCTCTCCACGCGGACCCCGCTCTCTCTCCCTCGCACTGGCCGTGCGCGCTCGAGCGTTCATGAAGCTCAGCGCGGCCCGCTCCGGCATTCTTGGACTTTCCTCTCCGCGCAAACCCCTCGCTCGACGACAGCAACACCACAGCCAAGGACGGCGCGAGCGCGAGGCTATGAAGGGATGAGCCGAGGCAAGGATCCCCCGTAGGGCCTTTAGCAGACTGTTGTGGCTGTTGGCAAACGCCACCTATGAAGAGCGGGCACAGCGCACGAGGGGGGGGGGCGGTGTGGGCAACCCCACGACCCGCCGCCTCCCCAGTGGCGATGTTTATACATCGCCACTGGGCGAGAACTTGCTCATCTCAGATCATCATTCTTGTGTGAACGGAAATCGAACTCCAGCGCACTGCGCCACCGCTCCCCACGTAGACACACCGCACTCGCCCCCGTGGCAGCCACCTCTCTCCATCCCACCCTCCCTCCCTCCCTCCCTCCCCTCCCTCCCTCCCTCCCTCCCTCCCTCCCTCCCTCCCTCCCTCCCTCCCTCCCTCCCTCCCTCCCTCCCTCCCTCCCTCCCCTCCCTCCCTCCCTCCCCTCCCCTCCCCTCCCCTCCCCTCCCTCCCTCCCCTCCCTCCCTCCCTCCCTCCCTCCCTCCCTCCCCTCCCTCCCTCCCTCCCTCCCTCCCTCCCTCCCTCCCTCCCCTTCCCTCCCTCCCTCCCCTCCCCTTCCCTCCCTCCCTCCCTCCCCCTCCCTCCCCTCCCCTTCCCTCCCTCCCCTCCCTCCCCTTCCCTCCCTCCCTCCCCTTCCCTCCCTCCCTCCCTCCCCTCCCCTCCCTCCCTCCCTCCCCTTCCCTCCCTCCCTCCCTCCCTCCCCTTCCCTCCCTCCCTCCCTCCCCTCCCCTCCCCTCCCTCCCTCCCCTCCCTCCCCTCCCTCCCTCCCCCTCCCTCCCCTCCCCTTCCCTCCCTCCCCTCCCTCCCTCCCATGTACGGCGGCGTTCACCGCCGCCCCGAGTGCGCGGCTCCTGTCTGGCTGTCGGGAATGCTCCCGACTCGAGTCGCGAGATTCACGGCTTGTTTGTGCGGCTTCTTCTGTAGCTGGCAGCGCCTTGCGCAGGGCGCCTCACGCGCAGCCCAAAAGAAAGACCCCCCCCATGTAGCTTACGCAGGCACACACACACACACAGAGACCTGCACACACAGAGACCTGCACACACACAGAGACTTTCACACAAACACAGATCTTCACACACACACACAGACCTGCACACACACACACAGACAGACACGCACACACACAGACAGACCTGCACACACACAGAGACCTGCACACCCACACACAGACAGACCTGCACACACACAGACAGACCTGCACACACACACAGACAGACCCGCACACACACAGACAGACCTGCACACACACAGAGACCTGCACACACACACACAGACGGGCACATACACACACAGACCTGCACACACACACAGACAGACCTGCACACACACGCAGACCTGCACACACACACACAGACAGGCACATACACACGCAGACCTGCACACACACACAGACAGACCTGCACACACAGACCTGCACACACACACATACAGGCCTGCACACACACAGAGACCTGCACACACGCAGACCTGCACATACACATTAGCAAGAACTGCACACACACAGACAGACCTGCACACACACAGAGACCTGCACACACACAGACAGGCACATACACACACGCGCTCTAGGCTTCTTATTCGTTGCTCCGCGCTCTTTGTTGAGTTCACTCAAAGCGGCCTTTCTCTGGCGCGCCTTGCCCCGGTTTGATCCCGGCTCTGTGGCCCTTGGTGGGAGTGGGGGCAGCAGGGGGGGGTGGGGAAGGGGGGCCATGGGACTCGCACTAATCCGACCGCACTTCCCCATACACACAAACACAAAGATCTCCCGTATAGTCTTAACAGACTGTTGGGGCAATTGTTGTTGGCGAGCACCTAGGGGATGCATGGCCAGCACTACCCCGGCCGCCTTTGTCTCCCTAGTGGCAATATGTTTACACATCACACTAGGTACCTAATTCAGGATGAGTCGACCTAGAGGAGGCCCAGGACCAGGTCAGATAATCGTCACCGGTGTCGGTCGGGAGCAGGAATCGAACCCGGGACGCCGGATTTGTAGCGCAGCGCGCTAACAGCGCGCTGCGCTACACTACCGCTCCCCCACTCACACACACACTCACGCACACACACACACACTCACAAGCGCACACACTCACGCACACACTCACAAGCGCACACACTCACGCACACACACACTCACACACTCACACACACGCACACACTCACACACTCACACACACACTCACGCACACACACTCACACACACACTCACACACACACTCACACGCATACACTACCGCTCCCCCACTCACACACACACTCACGCACACACACTGCCGCTCCCCCACTCACACACTCACGCACACACACTCACAAGCGCACACACGCACACACACACTCACACGCACACACTCACACACACTCACATACACTCACAAGCGCACACACGCACACACACACTCACACGCACACACACACACTCACGCACACACACTCACACACACACTCACACACACACTCACGCACATACACTCACGCACACACTCACGCACATACACTCACACACACACTCACAAGCACACACACGCACACTCACGCGCACACACACACACATGCACACTCACACGCACACTCACTCACACACTCACACACACACTCACGCACATACACTCACACACACACTCACAAGCGCACACACGCACACACACTCACACGCACACACACACACATGCACTCACACGCACACTCACACGCACACACGCACACACACTCACGCACACACGCACACACTCACACACACGCACACACACTCACACGCACACACACTCACGCACACACACACACTCACACGCACACACACTCACACACACACACTCACACACACTCACACACACGCACACACACTCACACGCACACACACTCACACACATACACGCTCACACACACGCACACACACACACGCACACACACGCGGGCCCCTGCACCACGCTCCCGCGCTCTATGACAGGAACGGGCTTCCCTCTCTGCAGGGGGGGGGGGGGGCGCTTTCTCGGAAACGTTCCCCTCCCGCATCCACATCCACGCGCTCGTCTGTTTACTTGCAATACCCGCGACACGGAGACGGCTTCCTGCTGATTCGTATGAGCACGTCACGACGTCGCGGGAGTGTGGGCAAGTGAGTGTTGAGCTGGTGAGCGAGTGAGTGAGCGAGTGAGTTAGCGAGCGAGTGAGTGAGCGAGTGAGTTAGCGAGCGAGTGAGTGAGCGAGTGAGTTAGCGAGCGAGTGAGTGAGCGAGTGAGTTAGCGAGCGAGTGAGTGAGCGAGTGAGTTAGCGAGCGAGTGAGTGAGCGAGTGAGTTAGCGAGCGAGTGAGTGGTGAGCTGTGTGTCTGTGTGTGTGTAACCCCAGCGGTGTGTGTGAATATGTCTGTATAACCCCAGCGGTGTGTGTGTGTGTGTCTGTGTAATCCCAGTGGTGTGTGTGTGTGTGTCTGTGTGTCTGTGTATCCCCAGTGGTGTGTGTGTGCGTCTGTGTAACCACGGCGGTGTCTGTGTGTGTGTGTTTGTGTAACCACAGCGGTGTGTGTGTGTCTGTGTAACCCCAGCGGTGTGTGTGTGTGTCTGTGTAACCCCAGCGGTGTGTGTGTCTGTGTAACCCCAGCGATGTGTGTGTGTGTCTGTGTAACCCCAGCGGTGTATGTGTGTGTCTGTGTGTTTGTTTAACCCCAGCGGTGTGTGTGAGTGAGTTTGTGTAACCACAGCGATGTGTGTGTGTGTCTGTGTAACCACAGCGGTGTGTGTGTGTGTGTATGTGTGTTTGTTTAACCCCAGCGGTGTGTCTGTGTAACCCCAGCGGTGTGTAATTACGGAGCGCGCAATGGGCTCAATAATGTAATGGGCCAATTGTGATTTGGGCGATTCGGTGCCACCGCGTGGAAGAGGTTGCTCATTGTTCTCGCTGCGTGTTCAGCCAATGACCGACGGCGCTGATTTGGAGTGCGGGTCACGTGGTTCCACTCGTTAGTGGCGTGCAACCGGATTCCGCGTGTTAAACTCGACGGGGCTTGCGCGGTTCGAGTTGTCATCACGATACTTGAGACGAGCGTCATTGGGGCGCCCATCGGATCGCATGAGGTCACGGTCCCTCGTCGCGTCGAGGAGCCGTCACGGCGGGGCCAATGGGAACAGCTGAGCCCCCCACGGTCCGTCACGAGCAGCAACCACGTGGACATTCGGAGAAATGGGAATGGAACAAAAGCTGGAAAGTGCACGGGCGAGACGATGATGGGTCCGTGCGGGCAGTCTCCCGGGTGTGTTGCACGGGAGATCCGTGGTGCTGCGTGAGCACAGCAGCAGCAGCACAACAAAGACAACAACATCGATGATGCAGAGATTGAGTACAGCAGGATCCTTCAGGGATATTGCACCACTAACCGCTTGGCTATTTAACGAGTCAAACACAACACGCGCGAGTCAAACACAGCGCAATGTGAGAGCGAGAGGCGCCAGAAGAGTAAATGTGCATGTCGTCTCTGTGTTTTGATTTCAGGGGAAGGTAAAGACGGGGAGAGAAGGCACAGGGAGTCGGGCTGTCGGTGAGCGGCACGGGGATTCTAGACGCGTGAAGCGGAAGCGCGGAAAGACACAAAAAGCATGGAGAGATGCGCGTGTGTGTGTGTGCGGGTGTGTGTGCGTGTGTGTGTGGCTAGATTTAGGTCGACTCAGCCTCAAATGAGTACCTGGTGCGATGTATCAACATCGCCGCTAGTGAGACAAAGGCGGCGGGCGTGGTGCTGGCCACCCACCCCCTCGTTTGCCGTTCCGGCCTCCAAAGGTGCACGCTAACAGCACTTGCCCCTACAGTCTGTTAAGGCTATACGGGCGATCTTTGTACTTATGGTTGGAGAGCAAGAACGAGGGACACGTGGGATTTAGGGGACAAACGCAGCAGGTGAAAGACATCGCCACGGTGACTGCCAAGAGTGCGAGTGTTGTTTGTGGTCAGCCCACGTGCCTAGGAGCGTTAATGAGCGGTGGTTGAAACTAAAACTCACGAGAGAGAGAGAGGCAGCCAACCGCTCCCGGAGTCTAAGCCCCTCTTCCCTTCAGGCCTGAGGTTGTCCGTGCGTCCACTCCCTGTGCCTGTTCGTTTCCACGCTGGAGACTGTCGTCTATGACTGACTGACTCTCTCTCTCCCATAGACCCACTTGGACACCACATAGACACACACAGCCCTATGACTAACTGACTCCCTCTCTCCCATAGACCCACATGGACACCACATAGACACACACACAGCCCTATGACTAACTGACTCTCTCCCATAGACCCACATGGACACCACATAGACACTCACACAGCCCTATGACTAACTGACTCTCTCTCTCCCATAGACCCATAGACCTACATGGACACCACATAGACACACACACAGCCCTATGACTGCCTCTATAAAAGAGACGTGGTCGTTTCTAGAGACGCTGCGTCAATCCACGTGGTGGTGAGTGTGCACACGTGTACAGCTCGGGAGCGGTGGCATAGTGGTTAGCGCACTGCGCTTCGAACCCAACGACCCGAGGTCGACTCCCGCTCATGGCTAACTTGAGTGATAAATATCTGAACCGGTCCTGAGCCTCCTCTAGGTCGACTCAGCCTTAAACGAGTACCTAGTGCGGCGTGAAAATATCAACGCAAGGGCGGCCGGACGTGGTTCTGGCCAAAACACGCCCTCGTGTGCCCTTCCTATCAACACTTGCCCCAATAGCCGGCGTAGGCTAAAGGGAGGACCTTTGTCTTTGTTCTAAGCTGACATTTCTCGGCTCATTCGTTTGCATGCCGGCGTTGTCTGTGCCGCAGTCACTGGGCAGGAGTTGCCTCCAGACAGAAGTTTGCCTGCAGACAGGAGTTGCCTGCAGATAGGAGTTGCCTGCAGACAGCATTCCTGGGCGCGTGTTTACCGCCACTGTCGCGCCCCGTCGCTCACGCGGCTCTCTTGTTTAATTATATTTCACTTCTTTACCCACGAGAGCCACGCCGAGTCTTACTTTATCAGAGGCTCCTGCTGCTGCTGCTACATTGAGGTCCTTTACACCCAACGCTCTTGCAACAACAATAACCTCGCTCAGTGCAAGAGAGGCGTTACACTCTCTTAGCTACCGCTGCTTTGATAACAGTGCCGTTTGTTGCTGGCCGCGTGACGTTTTAGACTATTTGCTCAGGAACTGCACGAAGTCCACGTGCACGACAAAGCCACCCTGATGTCAGAAGCTAAGCAGAGCCCAGCCGGGACAGTGCTTGGAGGGGAGCCTGCCTGAGAACACCAGATGCTGTAGCCTTGGGTTGCGAGGTGGCCAGTTGATAGCAAGGGCAGTAATTCATCCTTGAATCTATCTGTGCGGCGCTTTGTGTGTTTCCCTATCGTACGCGTGCTGGAATGTCCCCGCATTCTCCGGTTGCCTGCTTCCACCTGAAGCCAAAACTCTCATTACTCACGGAATTCATGGCCAATCATCCCAACGCGGTAGGACCCTTGTAAAAGCCTTGGGACAAAGTGCGGCTCTCCTGCTCAGAAACACGATCGTAAAGAATACACGTATTTTGTTTTACACTTCCCATCGGCACACGCCCTCCCTTCTGGGAGTGCGTAGTTCCAGCTGCATTCGTTTAACGCAAGCAACACATTCAGCGTGTTCGTAACGGTGAGGTCCAGCGGGCCTAGAACCCGACCACATGCTATGGGTTACCCCACGCAGCAGCGCGGAGCCCTGTTCCACTGTGTTGCGTAAAGCGCAACTGGGGCGCCGAGAGCGAGATGAGAGGGGAGAGGCAGGAGAGTGTGTGGAGGGGAGTAGAGTGAGATGAGAGGGCAGAGGCAGGAGAGTGTGTGGAGGGGAGTAGAGTGAGATGAGAGGGCAGAGGCAGGAGAGTGCGTGGAGGGGAGTAGAGTGAGATGAGAGGGCAGAGGCAGGAGAGTGCGTGGAGGGGAGTTGAGTGAGATGAGAGGGGAGAGGCAGGAGAGTGCGTGGAGGGGAGTAGAGTGAGATGAGAGGGCAGAGGCAGGAGAGTGTGTGGAGGGGAGTAGAGTGAGATGAGAGGGCAGAGGCAGGAGAGTGCGTGGAGGGGAGTAGAGTGAGATGAGAGGGCAGAGGCAGGAGAGTGCGTGGAGGGGAGTAGAGTGAGATGAGAGGGCAGAGGCAGGAGAGTGCGTGGAGGGGAGTTGAGTGAGATGAGAGGGGAGAGGCAGGCGAGCGCGTGGAGGGGAGTAGAGTGAGATGAGAGGGCAGAGGCAGGAGAGTGCGTGGAGGGGAGTAGAGTGAGATGAGAAGGGAGAGGTAGGAAAGTGCGTGGAGGGGAGTCGAGTGAGATGAGAAGGGAGAGGCAGGCGAGCGCGTGGCGAGTCGCGCCTGCTCTGGGAGGCGGTGGGGGTGGACGGTGGGGAGGGGGGAGATGGCGTGGGGGCTGGGGACTGGTGGGGGCTGGGGGTGAGATGGCGTGGGGGCTGGGGACTGGTGGGGGCTGGGGGTGAGAAGGCTCGCGGTGCCGCGTGTCGCACATCACCGAGCTAAGAGCGCCCGTGAAGCGCGGCTCCCTCGCGGCTGCGCCTTGGTCGGCATCAATCAGCGTCCAGCAGCCCCCGCTGGGGTTCACAACACCTGGAACGGATCCAGCTTCGCCCATGCAGCGTGCAGGGGGTGGTGGAGGGGGGGTGACGGGATGGGGGGAGTTGTAAACGGGATCGGCCTTAATGGGTGCTCGCTAACAGCACTTACTCAAAGTCTGTTAGAGCTATAGGGGGACCTTTGTCTGGAATTTTTTCGGTAACGAGAAGGGGATGGAAAAAAGGGGACCTCTCCTGAATGATTCCACTTGAGGCCCCCCCCTCCCCTTCCCAACCCCCCCCCCCCCAAGCAGGTAATTGATAGTGAGCAGCGGCTCGTCCCGTGAAACGAAATTAAATTCCTTTCCAGCGGAGCACCCCTGCCACCTCCCCCCTCCGTGCCTGCCTCTCCACCGCAGCCTCTCCCGTTCACAGCCAACGCCGCTCTCAGAGGCCCACGGCGCCAGGCGATTGTGGCGGGCTCTGGCTGCAGGGCTCATGGCAGCGAATGACAGACTCGGCGTGTGCACATCACCATTATCATCATCACCATTATCATCATCACCATTATCATCATCACCATTATCATCATCAGCATTATCATCATCATCAGCAGCAGCAGTCATAGTCTACCCACTGCTGGATAAAGGCCTCCCCAAAGCGTCGCAATCTATCACCGCCATGCGATATAACGATCTGTCTCGTACCTGCACAGGAGCCGATTTAATCGCTCCATCTCCACGGTAAAGGAACCTTCTTCGAGCGTCTTCACTCCTTCGACTGCCGCTCCGTTGTTAGCTTCGAACACCGGCCACCATCGCCACCACCATCCAGTCCCGGATTATCCCATTAGCACAAGTAGCTACATGTGTAGTAGCTACTACATATGTAGTACATATGTAGTAGATACATATGTAGTACATATGTAGTAGCTACATATGTGCTACATATGTAGTAGCTACACCTGCTTCAAGGGCCCCGCGCTAAATGCTTTTAAGCTGTCAATTCCGGTTCAGTGATTCTGCACTTGCTCTATTACTATAGTAATATACCGCCTTCAACGTTTATGAACGACTGAGTGTTTCAGGTTAGCGATTTGTCGTATTATCTGGCTGTATAGCAAACGAAAGAATACAATTACTATGCAAGTCAAAAATGTATTTGTTTTAATATTCACGTGTATTTTTTTTATTTAGGGCCCCTTTATAGCAGATGCTAAGGGCCCGCACTCGCTTCATCCGGCACTGTCAACATCCAGAGCAGACGGTACAACACGCGACGACGCGATGCCCCGACCCACGAGTACGAAGGAGACACCAGGGCCGTGACACACGAACCCCGCTGCCCCTCACGCGGTTATCCGGCTTGGCCACCTGCATGTGACGTTGCAGTTGTGGCTCTGCATCGACATCAGCAGCCGTACGAAAGAAGAAGAAGAACAACAAGAAGTGTCATTCCACGCGTCGTTTGCGCACTTCTCTGCTTCTTTCGGGTCATTTGAGCATCTAGAACGGATGCGAGACGTCCTCGTACCGCAGTAGCAGACGGAGTTATAGAAGCACCACCACCACCACCGCCACCACCACCACCACCGCCACCACCACCACCGCTACTCTTATTGTGAATAACACTGCAATCTCCTCCTGATGACGATCGCTTGGGTTGTGATCGAAACGTCGTAGTTATTTTTGTTATTTCATTTTAACCTATCTACGTGACTTTAACGAAAGACCCAAATAATACTGCAATCAGTTTTAGTTGTTTAAGTTAAAGATTTAAATCGCGACAGAATCTTGGTAAGGCCACATCGCCCCCGCCGAGTGAGGAGGCGCTTGCACTGCAGTGAGCACTTGTCCCGACAGTCCGTTGAAAGCTATATGGGTGGTCTTTGTCTTTATCTTTGTTTCATGTGTGTGGGCACGCATCTGTGCGCGAGGGTGCGAATGGTGGTGTAGCGGTTAGCGCGCCACGCTACGAGCCCGGGTTCGATCCCGCTGACGACCAACACCGGTGACGATTATCTGAACCGGTCCTGGACCTCCCCTCGGTCGACTCAGCCTCAAATGAGTCCCCGGTGCGGTGTGTGAACAAACGCAGCTGGGCGTGGTGTGGGCCAGACACCGCCTTGTGTGCAATGCCGCCCTTCATAGGCGCTCGCTAACAGCACTCGCATTTTGGGTCGAACTAGGTTAGCCGCATATACAGCGCCAAATCGCACAATCCCAACCCGCATACAGCGAGGGAGACCTGTATTGATCAGGGCGGCCGCTGGAATGGAACCGTGAACTTCTGCTGCAAGTGACGAACGCGCTCCCTGTGGGCCGCGTCATTGTCAAAGCTGCGCTCAAATTTCCCTCTCCCCGTCCTCCCCCCCCCCTCCTATCTGTGTCTCTGGAAGAGGAAACGGACCCATGTGCTTCTCGCTACGAGAGTAATTTAGGGAACCCAGTGGCTTCAGATTGGAGACCGGGAGTCAGAGTTCGGCAGAAGGTTTCAATTAGCAACTCAAAACGCAATGTATAACAACAAACGAGGCATTAACCTGGTTGTGGAGGATATAAGTAACTCATGAAAGAAGCAACGCAACACGGCACCTCCTACTCCTCCTCACATCTGTCGCTCCACACGATAAAAACAATCAAAGTAAATGTGTTGCGTGTGCTGCTTCTGTGCTGGGTCTATTAGCTCAGCTTCGAACTAGGACCCGCATCTGACAGAGAGAGAGAGGGGAAGAGGTTTTGCCTATAAACATCTCGCTAGCAGTTCACCAGCATTGATCCAAGCAAGCTCGACACTGCTGATGAGAGGCTGAATGTCGAACCCAGTCCTGGCCTAGCTCGCCAGCACGGCGGCAGTGACCACGTCTGCGTGTGGAGCCGAGACGGACCAGGGCGCAGGGCAGAGGCTGCTCGGGAGTGGACTTGGCTCTCACAGGAGGCCGCGTGCCGCTGTTTTCACGCCGCTGCGGTCTGGACTCTCCATGACGAATGCCCGGTAGCAGACTCGTCGTGGGCAGCTCCCAAAGAGGCCCTCGCCAGAGGCTGCTTCATTCCTGGAGAGTAGCTGTGTTTTGCTTGACTCCGTTCCAGGATTAGGAAATAAAAATGTCAGGATATATATGAATTAAATAAAAGTCTCTCCACAGTCACGTAAGTCTAAGATGCGAGGAAGACCCACACTGTAAACCCACACCTCAACGAAGAGCACACGGACATACTCCATACATTCAGACATCGTCAGCCGCGATCGATCCACTGCTGGATGAAGGCCGTCGCCAGCTGTCGCTGTCACACGATGCCATAATGGCAGTACAAATTCACTGCGTAACAAAAAAGTGTTCCTGTGTAGTAAGTGTTATTTCCTAGTTGCTTATACCTCAAAAGTACAGAAGATGGTTATTATTCCCCACATACTTTGCTTTTGTGACCAGGACAGTGATATTTTGAAATGTACATATTTTCAATGAGAAATCGTGTGCATTTGTGTATTTCAATCACATAAAGTCCTTGCCTTCTGGGAGCGCGTATTTGACGTGTAGGAGACATGTGTGTACGGTATGCTGAGGAGGAAAATCATCTGCTCGCGTAGTTATCGCGTTCCTGACAATCTCCCCACGCGACGCTAAATGATTCCCGTGCGCGAAGCACGAAGCGCCCCGCGGCCCCGCGGCCAGGAGAGGAGCGCGGGGCCCTGGAGGGCGAGAGGCCGCGCGGCCACTGCCAAGAGCCGCGCTCGGCAGCCGTCTGCGACTCTTCCGGCCTCCCCCCCTCCTCTCACTCACTCACGGGGCCCACTTCTCACTCCGTTGTGTAACCTCTCAGCCCCTTGCCAAGCCACTGCTGGAGCATGGCCTCGGCGTTATGGGGAGGGGGGCATGGGCCCAGCACCGGTTCGGATGCCACGTACCACTGATGGTAGCCGTGGTCGGGGATCGAACTCGGGTTGCCGGATTCATAGTGCAGTGCAAAAACCGCTGCGTTACCACTGCACTCGCATTTCAACATTGTAGACGCTATGTGAGCGAACATTGTCTTATATATCTAGCCTCACAATATCGACTGTGGAGAAGGAGGGTAAGTGCAATGGACAGCACTGTGAGATGATGGCCGTTGGTAGAAACTAAGGATGGAGTGGCAGCCGAATGAGAGAATGCGCCCGAGAGATGGAGCGATGCAATGGGTACCGTGTCCGAGAGCAGATCGTTTCGTAGCAGATCCTTGAGAGGTGGTTTGGTTTGGGAGTGGCCTACATCGAGCAGTGGATAGATCACGGTTGGTGTTTTTTTTCTCGAGGTCACGACCCTTAGCCATAAGTAACGACCGCCAGCGCGCACACGTGGCTTTTTTACGGTTCCATTTTAACTTATGGAGTTTATTTGTAATTATTTATCTCTTCTTTTACGTCTCTGGAAGTCGTTCAGCCTCCCAGGATAAATGCGCTCGCGTCTCGGGCGCAGATGTGGCGGCTTGGCAAGAGGATCGAGCGCTCAAGCTCTGGATGATCCTGGGAGCGCCTTTGAAGCGAAGCCTCTGGCGCGCTGCCCGCGTCTCTGGCCGACGCGTCCCCCTCACCTGCGCCCTGGCCGAGCCTTTGTCGCGGCTGTGTCGCGTTGGGTTTCCTTTGTTTAAGAGCGGCGGCCAAACGCGCCGCGGTGTCACCTCGAGGTCGGTGGACCCACAGTCGGAGAGAGAGAGTGAGTGAGTGAGAGAGAGTGAGAGAGAGAGTGAGTGTGAGTGAGAGAGAGAGATAACTCCCGTGTGGATTTGAGTTCCGTCTGAATTTGAGAATGCGGCGTTTCCCGTTGCTCAGCAATTCGCGGTCCAACACCAACAACACGACCACCAATACCACCAACACTACCCCCAACACCACCAAAAACACCAACACGACCACCAACACCACCACAAACACCAACACGACCACCAACACCACCACAAACATCAACACGACCACCAACACCACCAAAAACACCAACACGACCACCAACACCACCAAAAACACCAACACGACCACCAACACCACCAAAACCACCAACACGACCACCAACACCACCACAAACATCAACACGACCACCAACACCACCACAAACACCAACACGACCACCAACACCACCACAAACACCAACACGACCACCAACACCAACACAACCACCAACACGACCACCAACACCACCAAAACCACCAACACGACCACCAACAACAACACCAACTTAATGGCATGCCCCAGGTTCAGCAGCAGAGTCTCCAATATCAGCAAAACGGCACGAACTCTCTCTCTCTCTCTGCCGAAGCCCTCTCGTCGTGGCCGGCAGACCTGGACATTGGCACCAAGCTGCCGAACTATCTTGCCGCTGCCAACGCGCGCAAGAACACAACCCATCAGCCGCACGGCCCTCTGGGAATGCGTCATTTCAGCCGCATTGATTCATGACAAGCAACAACTCCGAGCCGGTTCCGACACGCGACGTCTCGTCAGCAGAGCCGGGCTCGCTCGGGACGTGAACGCCAAGTGTACAGATGGACGCTTACATCACAAGCCAGGCGCAACCTTTGTGTTTCCTATCGAGACGGAGCGGAGCCGCGCTCGTTTTCGCTGACGAGGAACGGCGGAGACGGCCACGCAGCGGCACGTGGGCCGCCCACGTGCTCTGCTCTCGGCCAGAATCCCGAGCGCCCTCGTCACATGTTTCTGCAATCATCGCCCTGCGACTGATGCGTTCACGCGGTTGTTTTGTGTTCTTGCACCTCGCGCGATCGACGCATCTGGAAGCTCCTCCCGCGTGGGTTGTTAACGCTGCGCCCTCGAGGCTGCGTTGAGGAAATGCGTCGATGGCTCCCAGAGGCAGACTGTGCAGCATCAGTGAGCATTGGCGACTCTACTGCGGTGATGAGTCCCGGTAAGGGCGAGACCCCTGTACAGTGGTCTGTCTCGGTGTCACCGCTGCCGTCAGTTCGGGTCACATTTGCTCACAACCTACTTCATGATGACCTAAGACATTGCAGTTCTTCAGAAACTGTTGATGGTTCTTGCATAATGCACACACACACATACACACATACATACACACCTACATACGAGTCCTGAGCGCGTTGTGGCCCGGTTTTTGTGTGCGTGTTTACTGGAAACGAATGCAAACGTTGCCTCGCGATGTCGAGGCTCAGCGAAGTCGCAATTCCGGATAAAATCTCCTTGGTCTGCGCGCTCAGGCGCACGGATTGCATTCGGAGTCAGCCGCGGTACCCAGACGAGGGCTGGCGGTGGCTACGCTGCTGCCGCACGTGGCTGCCTGTGACCCAGCGCTGTGGAGGCATCAGCGAGGGTTGGTGGATCACCGCAGGAACTC
Source organism: Lethenteron reissneri (assembly GCF_015708825.2). Lineage (NCBI taxonomy): Eukaryota > Metazoa > Chordata > Hyperoartia > Petromyzontiformes > Petromyzontidae > Lethenteron > Lethenteron reissneri. The sequence continues at coordinate 491,467 of NC_083797.1, forward strand.
GTGAGAGACCCTTTACTGTTCGCGTCGAGGAGGAGCCATACCCTGACACGCCACGAGAATGTGTAGTTACAGCAAAGTGGGGATTCAGCATTCTCTGGAAGCTCGCGATCGCGTCTGCAACGCTCTCCGCCTCTGAGTCGCTCCACCAGCGGGAGTGTGGGCGGAGAGAGTTTCGGACACCAGCAGGTCACAGGTTCACTTCGCGCCCCAGTCGCTCTTGCTATCGACTCCCTGCCCCTGTTCAAGACCGGTGTGCTCTCTCTACCCCATGCCTCTAACTGCCTGCCGCTCTCTCACTCTCTATGGAACCTCACTCTGTGCCTCGATACGCCCCATCAATCAACGCGGTGTGGTGTTATTGTAAAAATTGAGCTCATATCGACGTACAGATTCATTAACAGCGTTTGTTTCCTATACAAAAGCAGCGACTTGGTTTATGTTTTTTTGTAAAGAAATGCAACTCTGTGATTGATCTTCTAGAAAGTTTATTCGCTCTGTGATGTTTCCCAGATGACGGCTCACCACTCACTGCCTTGCAGCAATTTTAAATTTCATTTCGGATTTTATAATAAATGTGTGAGCACTCTCTCGTTCTTTGGCCTTGTGTGTGTGTGTCTGCATGGGGGAGCGGTGACACAGTGGTTAGCGTATTGTGCTACAAACCCGGCGACCCGAGTTCGATTTCTGCTCCCGACCAAGACACAGTGGCGATTTTTTGAACTGGTCCTGGGTCTCTTCTAGGTCGACTCAGCCTCAAATGAGTATCTCGTGCTGTATATAAAATAGCGACACGAGGGAGACAAAGGATGCCGGGCGAGGTCCTGACCATCCCCTCGTGTGATGTGCCGGCCTTCATAGCTTCTCGCTAACAGCACTTGCCCCAACAGTCTGTTAAGGCCACACGTGGTGGCGGTGGTGGCGGTGGTGGCGGTGACCCAGATTCTGGGAGGGGAGCGACCGTGGCGGCGGTTCGCGCTGCGTACCGCGGGTGGCTGGCTCGGTGCCCGGGGCTGGTGGCGCCAGATTTCACACAAGGGGCATTTGGCGAGGGCCCAGAAGTGCGCGCCTGTGACCCCCCCAGCACTGCGGGAGGGCTCCCTTCCCGTGGGCTTACAAGCGCAGTACCCTGGCTCGCCAGCAGGATGTAGGACAGCAGAGCAATTGCCATTAAATAATTGCGATGCCATCACTGTTGCTCGCAACGTGAGCTCCACCCTAACTTGAGATGGACAGCATCCAGTGAGCTCAGCGCCTCGACCATTGAGACGGAGCTCCACCGTTAGCACGACCGCTGGTGATCTCCCCCCATCAATTGATCGACCCCGGATAGAGATATGATGGGCTGAGTCAACTCTCCCCCCCCAACATCCCCCACCCGAACATGAATCCGAACTCGCAATCTCCCGATTACGAGCCGCCCGGGAACGGGGCATGCACATGGGAGGGAACTCGTGGGCGGTCACTTTCGGGGCCATTCACCTGCGCAGCTAGCGTCGTTCATTGTTCACGCGGTCCCTCGGGACCCCGGGCTCACGCTCCACTCACTCGAGGTCCTTCGCAAGTGGCAGCTACCGGCGGCGGGAGGTACGACTCGAGTCCCGTGCGCCAATTACACCGCCTGCACATTCCTCCTCCTCCTGCACTTTCTTCCCCGAGTGCTTCCCTCCTCCTCGCTCCCTCCCCCCCTTCTCTCCGTTTCCTCCTCTCCCCATCTCCCCCTCTCTCCGTCTCCCCTCCTCTCTCCGTCCCCCCTCTCCCCATCTCTCATTCCTTTATCTCCTCGCGATCACCAAACTTTGTCCCAGTGGCAAATTTGCAGCGCGCGCCTCCGCTACCTTTTTTGGTAGCGCGATGCTTGATCATTATTAATATTATTGCTGCGATGCTTTACCACGTGTGCGTTTGTAGCATTGTGTACGTCTGTGTGTACGTCTGTGTGTGTGTACGTCTGTGTGTACGTCTGTGTGTATGTCTGTGTGTACGTCTGTGTGTTCGTCTGTGTGTGTGCCTGTGTGTACGTCTGTGTGTACGTCTGTGTGTGTGTCTGTGTGTTCGTCTGTGTGTACGTCCGTGTGTGTGTACGTCTATGTGTACGTCTGTGTGTGTGTCTGTGTGTACGTCTGTGTGTGTGTCTGTGTGTACGTCTGTGTGTTCGTCTGTGTGTGTGTCTGTGTGTTCGTCTGTGTGTGTGTCTGTGTGTACGTCTGTGTGTTCGTCTGTGTGTGTGTCTGTGTGTTCGTCTGTGTGTACGTCCGTGTGTGTGTACGTCTATGTGTACGTCTGTGTGTGTGTCTATGTGTACGTCTGTGTGTGTGTCTGTGTGTTCGTCTGTGTGTTCGTCTGTGTGTACGTCTGTGTGTGTACATCTATGTGTACGTCTGTGTGTGTGTCTGTGTGTACGTCTGTGTGTGTGTCTGTGTGTTCGTCTGTGTGTTCGTCTGTGTGCACGTCTGTGTGTCTGTGTGTATGTCTGTACGTGTGTGTGTGTGTGTCTGTGTGTTCGTCTGTGTGTACGTCTGTGTGTGTGTACGTCTATGTGTACGTCTGTGTGTGTGTCTGTGTGTACGTCTGTGTGTGTCTGTGTGTTCGTCTGTGTGCACGTCTGTGTGTGTGTCTGTGTGTGTCTGTGTGTGTCTGTGTGTACGTCTGTGTGTGTGTATGTCTGTGTGTACGTCTGTGTGTGTATGTCTGTGTGTACGTCTGTGTATGCCTGTGTGTACGTCTGTGTGTGTGTGTACGTCTGTGTGTATGTCTGTGTGTGTGTCTGTGTGTACGTCTGTGTGTGTCTGTGTGTACGTCTGTGTGTGTATGTCTGTGTGTACGTCTGTGTGTGCGTGTGTCTGTGTGTGTGTGTGTACGTCTGTGTGTGTGTGTATGTCTGTGTGTACGTCTGTGTGTGTGTCTGTGTGTGTCTGTGTGCACGTCTGTGTGTGTGTCCGGGGGGAAACAAAGGCGGCCGGGCGGGCGTTCTCCTGGCCGTTCTTCCTCCTCGTGCGTCCGTACACGGCCTTAATAGGTTCTCGCTAACAACACTTGCACCGACAGTCTGCTGAAGACTATACGGAGCGCCTTTGTCTGTATCTTGTGTGAAGGGTGCCGTGGTGACTCCGTGGTTAGCGCACTGCGCTCGGGAGCCGGCGAGCTCAGCTCGATTCCCGCTCACGGTCAACATCAGTGACGAATATTTAAACCGGTTCTGGGTCGACTCAGGCTCATAGGTCATCTGGTGCGGTGTGTAAACATCAGAACTGGAGAGACAAAGGCGGCCAAGCGTGGTGCTTTCCACATTACCACCACCGCCACGGCCTGAATCGGTACTCGCCAACAGCACTTGCCCCCTGCTATCTACGCTTATATGAGAGCTGTTCGATGTGTGAGTGAGCGTGCGTGCGTGCGAGGAATTAGCGATTCCCCCAACTCCTCAGGAGGAAGGAAGTGAGGTATGCAACGCGTTGGTGGAACTTCACTGGGCTCCGTCCGCTGCGTCCGTGACGATCTGCAGACTCGTGGTGCCACGAGGACTCAGCGGCTCGGCGAGCCGAGGCTCGGGAGCCGCATGGGGCGGCTCTTTCACGACTGCTTCGCGACGTTCCTGATCAAGGATCACGGCGTCGTATCACCGCAGCGCATTGCGCCTCTTGAAGGAGAGATTTTGTTTCTTACAGATGTCGGTAACAATGTCTCTGTTTGTCGCGTCTGGAGAGCCAGCTCCCATACTACTATAGTACTGTACTGTATAAGTAATATAGTACTGTACTGTCTAGTACTATATAGTACTGTACTGTCTAGTACTATACTACTGTACTGTCTAGTACTATCGTACTGCACGCGGTTTAAACGCGCAATGAAGCGGCGCGCCGCGTGGGGTGTTGGTCGATTGGCGGTGCGTCAGCGCGCTGTTCGAGTGGCCGTGCTGGTCCATGCCTTTGTTGTGACGTCTTTATCGATGCAGCCACGCTACTGAGTCGAGGGACTTTAGCCTTAGGCCCCCCGTAACCTGAGTCCTGCGCTGACTCTGCGGCTGAACCCCGGATTGGAACCCAGGCCCCCAGCGTCGGCGGCTCGGCTGCGCCTCTGATCTGTGAGTGAGGCGGCCGCCTGTGGAGCTCACGTGGCGCTTGGGAGCACGCGAGCGCCTGTGATGGACGCGTCTGATGGAGACGAAGTCGTTTTTCCACTGCCGTGTCGTGTGTTTTTTTCCGTTTTACTCCTCCTGCCCATCAAGTCTGGCGGTAGCCGGCCCCTTGAACCGGTGCTACTGGTAAACACGGCTGCTGCTGCTGCTACTACTGTCAGCCCCGAGGCCCATCGCACTCAGAGGGAATGTATGCACATAATAGAGGCGTTTGGGTTATGAAGGTAACTTGCGTTTCACTCAGGCCGGACGGCAGCCGCAGTAACGCTCGTGCCTCGCTGCAAGACGGCCACCTGGGTTCGATTCCCGACTCGGGAGCGCCTTTCCTGTGTGGAGTTTGCGTGTTCTCCGTCGGTTCTGCAAGGTTTGTGGGGGGGGGGGGGGGGGGTAACACACTGCGCTAAGAACCTGACAACTCGAGTTAAATTTCCACTCAGCCAACATTTGAGACAAATATATGAAGAGGTTTTGTGCCTCCCCTAGGTCGGCTTAGCCCAAATGAGCACCTTTCGCTTGGTGCTAAAGGCGACATGGGGGATCTTCGCGTCTTTGTGTGGAGGTTTGACGTTCTCCCCTCGTTCTGCATGAGTTTCCTCCGGGTTCTCCGGTTTCCTACCAAGATCTAACAAACCAATCCACGTACACGCACAATGTAACTGGTGGCGACCGATAATAGAACTTGCCAATGCTGAGAAGTGCAATTGGGATTACGCGAGCAACATCGCCCCCCCCCCCGCTACCGGCAGGCTGATGCCCGCTTGCAGGCCACGTGCCGAGTCACCTCGCACCGCGCATTGGGGCAGCTGCCGCTGGGGGTGCCCTTCGCATTGTCCGAGACGGGGCGCGACGAACGGCGCTCGGAGTTGCTGACGCGTTGAAGCCAGGGCCAAGAGAGAACTCACACGAGTGTCGGTGTGTGGAGAGCTTCTTTCGCACTGCTTGTCGCCATCCGTGCTAATCGTAAGCGCGACGAAGACGGGGCCGTGCCCTGTTTCCCTGTCGTGATCCCATCACGGGCTGTGTGTGTGTCTGTGTGTGTGTGTGAGATTGTTGATGTTTTGGCTTTGCTGATACGATGTTGACATCGACTGAATCACCGTCAGCCTGGCGGTTTGCCAAGCCCGTTTATGGCAATCGGGTGACCAATTTAAATGTTCAGCCCCCTGTCATTCCACTGCTGGATGAAAGCCTCTCCCACGCCGTGTCGATCACAGAGGTCATACTTCCCCACGCTGGTCAGTACGGATGTATGGCGTGCGCGGTAAATATCGAACACAGGTCGCCGCGTTCGTAGATGGATCGTTCGTCGCAGGATCGTGGGAGATTGTCGGCGGTTGCGGGTTGGGAGAGGCCTTCATTCAGCAGTGGACTGATCATGGCTGCTGCTGTGTTATGGATGATGATTTGTCTCCTGCTGTGACTCCCCCCCCCCCCCCCCCAGCGGCGTGCGCGCGAGCGCGACGCGACCCGCCTGGCCGCGAGAATTCGCCCCGGGGCGCGACGGCTCCGGGGACCCTCGGCACCGACGTCGCGGACGGAGAGAAGCGATCTGCGGGGTGGAGTGGCGGTGGTGGCGGTGGTGGCGGTTGTGGTGGCGATGGTGGTGGTGGCGGTGGTAGCGATGGTGGTGGTGGCGGTGGTGGTGGTGGCGGTGGCGGCGGTTTCTCCGCGTGCCTCGAGCGTCCAGCGCGACCGCAACACCGCTCCCCCCACACGCCCTCTCTTCTCCCCACCTCGCTCCATCTGCACGTCTCAAAAACAAAGAGACAACAAAGATCCCCCGTATAGCCTTGACAGGCTGTTGGGGCAAGTGCTGTTCATCTTTGGGGGCACACGAGGGGGCGGGTGGCCAACACCACCCTCGGTCGCCTTTGTCTCCCTAGTGGCGATGTCTACACACCGGACCAAACTAAACGGGAAGCATTCCATCTGACACCGTGACATCGACACGCAGCCCTCCTCCCCCCAAATTGCGGGGCCCGGGCGGTCGCCCGGATTCGCCGTACCCTCGGGACGGCTCTGCAGCAGAGGGAGCACAGCGACACATGGCGACATCCATTCACCCGGGGAAGCCTCACTGAGTCCCAAGACGCCTTGAAAGGAGCGTCCTGCAGTAATGTCCGGATTGTACCGATGGAATTCCAAAATAAAAACAGATGCTTTGATGATGGATGCTGCTGCTGCGTTCACTGTGATGCACAATGAACGACACAACTCAACACGTTCCTCAATAGTAACACGTGAGTGGTCTTAAACATAAAATATATATCAGGCGACGTTTCGGCAATGGTCCTTAATGGCACGTGGAGGGTGAGAGGCGTGCGCGCCACACGGTGTTGGGGCAGCGGTCCCACACTGCCGCCTGCTGCTCGAGAGCGAGCACAGCAGCGCTCTCATCTCTCTCTCATCTCACTCATCTCACTCGACTCCCCTCCACGCACTCTCCTACCTCTCCACTCTCACCTCACTCCACTCCCCTCCACTCACACTCCCACCTCTCCCTCTCATCTCACTCTACTCCCCTCCACTCACACTCCTGCCTCTCATCTCACTCTACTCCGCCTCCACTCCCACCTCTCCCCTCTCTTCTCACTCTACTCCCCTCCACTCACACTACCACCTCCACTCTCATCTCACTCTACTCCCCTCCACTACCACCTCTCCCTCTCTTCTCACTCTACTCCCCTCCACTCACTCTCCCACCTCTCCCTCTCATCTCACTCTACTCCCCTCCACTCCCACCTCTCATCTCACTCTACTCCGCTCTCGTCTCATTCATCTCTCTAATCCCCTGAGACGGATGCCTCTGCTCCTCTTCTCGTCGTCGTCTGTCCACAGCTTCACCCCGATTCCGCGCCTCTCGACTCGCGGGAGGCAGATATCAAAGAGCTACGTCTGAGATCATGAACCTCTTCCAGTGACCTCTGGTCGACGCACAGCAGAAGAGGAGGAAAGGCTTCCGTCTGGAGAGATTAGAGAGAACGAATGCGTTCCACCCATTCTCTAAGAATGGCAACTTTATTGGGGCTCGCGTTACAAGCTCGCAATCAGCCGAGTGACTCGTGGTCGACGGCCGGTAGAAGACAACGCGGGCAGTGCAAGCGGGGGAGTCGGCGACTCAGTGCAAAGATTTACATCGATGTCAGGGCGATTCGTAAAAACACACACCTGGCTCCACTGGGTGAGACGCGTGGGGCGCATGGGGGAGGAGGAAGGGGTAAGGGGGGGGGAGAGAAGACCGAAGAGCAGACGGTGGGAGACTGTCAGGGCAGATCTATGGGTCTCTGTGTGAATGTATATTTCTCTGTGTGAGTCGGTGGGTCTCTTTTTGAGTCTATAGTTACGTGTCTATGGGTCTCTATGTGAGTCTGTGTCTCTACGCGAGTCTGTGGGTCTGTGAGTCCATGGATTTGTGTGTGAATCTGCGAGTCTCTATGTGAATTTAAGGGTATCTATAGGTCTCCTTGTGAGCATGTGTTTTTGAGTCTTTCTGTGAGTCTATGGGTCTCTATGTGAGTCTATGGGTCTCTGTGAATACTTTGAATCGGTCTCGATGGAAATCTATGAGCAGACAGTGGGCGGCTTGGTATTGCAGATCTTGGAGGTCGCTGCATGGTCGTGGTGGTGGTCGTGGTCGTGGTGGTCGTGGTCGTGGTGGTGGTGGTCGTGGTGGTGGTGGTCGTGGTGGTGGTGGTGTTGCGGTATTTTATTGATCTTCAACGTGAGGGGGGCGCTCGTGGATGAATGGACGTCTGACATTGAAGAACGATAACAAAGCAAATCAACAGGGCGCTTACACCCGCGAGCGTGAACACCCAAACAACAAACAAACAAACAACAAACAAACAACAAGAAATCGGCCGCTCGCTCGCTCCGTAGTCGGGACGCGAGTGCCGGCGGCCAGGGAACCCCGGCGGAGCGCTCGCGGGCAGCGCGGCGCACACGGAGCCGCTCCCGGCGGCTCTGAGAGCCGCTCTCAGAGCCGCTCCCGGCTCTCAGAGGAGATCGTGAGCCAGGCTGGCGCCGCCCATCCCGAGGCCGACTCTCATCCTCGCCGCCGCTCCGACCTCGCTGCCGAGGCGGCCCGCCGCCCAGCCCCGCGCGTCGTCGCGCGCCGCGGCGCGGTCGACGCACGCCTCGTAGCCGTCGCTCCCCACGTGCAGCGCGGCGCACGCCAGCCGGAGCCGGCACGGCCCCTGGCACCAGCGGTCCGCCGTGAAGCTCACGAGGAAGTGGCGCGCGTACAGGGCGAAGGCGGCGTCGGCGGAGGGGCCCCGGGCCAGCATGAGGTGCCCGAGCGCCAGCAGGCTGCCGGGGCGCAGGTCGGGCAGGCCGAACGCCTCGGCCATGCGGTACTCGAGGGCCCAGGAGGCCTTCCCGCGCTCGTTGGCCTCCGTCAGGTTCAGGTAGAACTGAGACAGCTCCTGCGAGAGGGGGTGGATGGGGGTGGGCAGGGGTAGCGGGGCGCCGGTGGCTCGCGGGGGCAGTGGGGGAGACGGCTACCAGAGTCGCTCGGCCAATCAGAGACGTGGAAACGCCGAGCGAACGTCGCGAACGGAGGGCTGGAAGCAATCCGGTTGACCTGCGTTGTCAACTCAGGTTGAGTCAACTCGACTTGTGATGAGTTAGCTGAAGCTAGTTCCAGTCAACTCCAGCTAACTCGAGGTAAACTGGTAACCGTCAGGCAGTCACCGGTGCCAGAGGAATGTTTCGTAACGAACGCGCTGATCGGCATTGCCGCGGACGTACACACCGCACGGCGCAGGCCTAAGTCACCACGTGGTTCGGCGCAAGGCGCAGTGCCTGCAAGTGCTCACTGTCGCCACTGCTGGCGGAACGGGGTCTCCACTAGAGGCGCTCCAGAGTGGTGCCGTGTACGCTGCCAATAACTGCCCCACCGTGGCGGCTGCCTCCTCCGTCTCTCAGTTAAGAAGCCAAAGAGGCCGTCTCGATCGCTCCACGACGTTTCTCTACGTGCGTGCGGAAAAACTGGAATGAACCGGTTCTCCACACGGTTACCAGCGATGCAAAGCAACCGCCTGTAAGTGCGCGAGTCTGTAACGAGGTCCGTCTGGCTTCCCGCAGCCAAACGCGCATGCACGCACGCAGGCACACACACGAAGACAACGATTCCCTGTATAGCCTTGACAGACTGTTCGGGCAAGTACCGTTAATGAGCACCTATGAAGGCACAGCACACAAGGGGGTGGGTGGCCAACACCACGCCCGGCTGCCCCCGTCTCCCCAGTGGCGATGTTTACACACCGTCTAGGTGCTCTTTTGAGGCTGGGTCGACCTAGGGGGGCCCATGACCAGCTCAAATAATCGTCACTGGTGTTGGCCATGAGCGAAAATTGAACTCTGGTCGCCGGGTTCGTAGCGCAGCACGTTAACAGCTACACTACCACTCCCAACTACCACACACAACAACAACCGCCACTATGTGGCGGTGACGTCACCACAACGCTTGTGCCAGGCCATGTGCACCTTGAGGCCACGTGAAGTGTCAAACGCCCGCTGGCAGGAGGTCACGGGGCAGACCCAGCAGGTGCCACGGGTTGACTGACTGAGACGACTGGCTGATGCACTACCTGTGCCCCCTACTGTGCCAACTTGCTGTGCTTTAGCCACCCGGCACTCCGCTCGTTGTTGTGAACGTCGCTCCTCCGCCCTCCGTTGTTGTTGGAGGGCGACTGCCTCCAACTGCCCAATACCACACACAGACACACGCAGACAGGCACGCACCTCAATAGCCAGGTCGCGCTGGCTGTAGTTGTAGGAGCGGAAGCCGGGGTTGTTGGCGAGCGGTATGGCCACCGAGCCGTTGTTAGAGCGCCAGGGCGTGATGGCCGGAGACACGAACATGCTGCCCAGAGCCGCCCCTAGCACATGGCCAGAGACACAAACATGCTGCCCAGAGCCACCCCTAGCCCACGGCCAGAAACACAAACACGCTGCCCAGAGCCACCCCTAGCACCTGGCCAGAGACACAAACATGCTGCCCATAGCTGCCCCTAGCCCACGGCCAGAGACACAAACACGCTGCCCATAGCCACCCCTAGCACACAGCCAGAGACACAAACACGCTGCCCAGAGCCACCCCTAGCACACAGCCAGAGACACAAACACGCTGCCCAGAGCCACCCCTAGCACACAGCCAGAGACACGAGCACGCTGCCCATAGCCGCCCCTAGCACACGGCCAGAGACACGAACATGCTGCCCAGAGCCACCCCTAGCACACAGCCAGAGACACAAACACGCTGCCCATAGCTGCCCCTAGCCCACGGCCAGAGACACAAACACGCCGCCCAGAGCCGCCCCTAGCACACGGACAGAGACACAAACACGCTGCCCATAGCCGCCCCGAGCACACAGCCAGAGACACAAACACGCTGCCCATAGCCGCCCCTAGCACACGGCCAGAGACACAAACACGCCGCCCAGAGCCGCCCCTAGCACACGGCCAGAGACACAAACACGCCGCCCAGAGCCGCCCCTAGCACACGGCCAGAAACACAAACACGCCGCCCAGAGCCGCCCCTAGCACACGGCCAGAAACACAAACACGCCGCCCAGAGCCGCCCCTAGCACACGGCCAGAGACACGAACATGCTGCCCATAGCCGCCCCTAGCACACGGCCAGAGACACAAACATGCTGCCCAGAGCCGCCCCTAGCACACAGCCAAAGACACGAACACGCTGCCCAGAGCCGCCCCTAGCACACGGCCAGAGACACAAACATGCTGCCCAGAGCCTCCCCTAGCACACAGCCAGAGACACGAACACGCTGCCCAGAGCCACCCCTAGCACACAGCCAGAGACACGAACATGCTGCCCATAGCCGCCCCTAGCACACAGACAGAGACACAAACACGCTGCCCAGAGCCGCCCCTAGCACACAGCCAGAGACACAAACACGCCGCCCATAGCTGCCCCTAGCACACGGCCAGAGACACAAACACGCCGCCCAGAGCCGGCCCTAGCACACAGCCAGAGACACAAACACGCCGCCCATAGCTGCCCCTAGCACACGGCCAGAGACACAAACACGCCACCCAGAGCCGCCCCTAGCACACAGCCAAAGACACAAACACGCCGCCCATAGCCGCCCCTAGCACACGGCCAGAGACACAAACACGCCGCCCAGAGCCGCCCCTAGTACACAGCCAGAGACACAAACACGCCGCCCAGAGCCGCCCCTAGCACACAGCCAGAGACACAAACACGCTGCCCAGAGCCGCCCCTAGTACACAGCCAGAGACACAAACACGCTGCCCAGAGCCGCCCCTAGCACACAGCCAGAGACACAAACACGCTGCCCAGAGCCGCCCCTAGCACACGGCCAGAGACACGAGCACGCTGCCCAGAATGCATGTTTTTTTGGGTTAGATCGCGTAAATATATATATGTGTCGTTAAACCCGCCACCACCCGACACAGCCAATTAGTAATGGTTGTCACGTGAACAGAACGTGCCAATTCATTACTAGTACAGCACACCGGTGTGTTGGAGAGCAAATCCACAACATTTCCAATCTGAATACGGCCTCCCCCAACTAGCATCATCAGGCGACAGCCAGAGTTGTGGAGAAATCCACCCGTTTTGTTCCTTAAATAGAGAGATAGATGTGACATCATCACTTGTGAGCCAATCAGGTGTGAAGACAAGAGGGGGGATTCACGTAGTAACGTAATAATGCGCTGCACCTGCGGGGCTCTGCAGCACCATGAAGCAGTCGGTGTGCAGGTGGCCGTAGAGGTGAGCGGCGATCACGTCCGCAAACTCGCTGAACACCGCCACGAGGCGCGCGTTGTACTCGGGCCGCACGAACGTCCCGGGGCTCAACTCGGGCTTGTACCCCGGAGGGACGTGAGCCACAACGTACACCTACAGGGAGCAAGACGCACACATACAGGCACCACGACGTACAGCTACAGGCAAATAGACGCACACATACAGGCAGCAAGACGCACACATACAGGCACCACAACGCACACATACAGGCACCACAACGTACACCTACAGGCAGCAAGACGCACACATACAGGCAGCAAGACACACAGCTACAGGCAGCAAGATGAACACATACAGGCAGCAAGACGTACACCTACAGTCGTCAAGACGCACACCTACAGGTGCCACGGCGTGCATCTACAGGCACCACGATATACACTTACAGGCAACACAGCATACATATATCTACAGGCGGCACGGCGTGCACGTACGGGCAGCACGACATAGACATACAGGTGCCACGACGTACACCTACGGGCGCCGCGCCGGGACTCATGGTGCCGCCCCCCACCCCCAGGCCTGCCACCTGCCCCCCACCCCCAGGCCTGCCCCCAGCCCCCCACCCCCAGGCCTGCCCCCAGCCCCCAGCCCCCCACCCCCAGGCCTGCCCCCAGCCCCCCACCCCCAGGCCTGCCCCCAGCCCCCCACCTCCAGGCCTGCCCCCAGCCCCCAGCCCCCCACCCCCAGGCCTGCCCCCAGCCCCCCACCCCCAGGCCTGCCCCCAACCCCCCACGGCACCTTCTCCTGGTGGCGGCGCGCCAGCGAGAGGACGTCGCGCAGCCAGGCCAGCTGGCCGCCGGGGTCCGGCAGGCCCAGCGTCTGGCGGTTGGGCGTGTAGTACAGGTTGGTGTTGAGGCTGACCACGCGCAGTGCCGCGCCGCTGCTCGCACCGGGCACCAGCTGCGTGTAGAAGCCGGCTGCGCGAAATGGGGGCAGGGGAGCGATGGAGGGGGGGGGCAGCGGGAGACACGGCAGTGGTGAGTCGATCGATCCGCTGCTGGATGGATCGAGGCTCGATGAGTGGAGGTGGAGCGAGCGAGTGTGGGAATCGGAGTCCGCCCGGGCCGACTCGCGCCACGGGGAGTTTATCGTTCATCGATGATTTACGTCTGCGCGATATTTTCGATTTCTTGTGTGACGTGGTTGCTCTTGCATCGATTTCTATTTATTTCACTGCCGAATCTGTACTCCTACCAGCAAGAAAGATGTTCAAACACCGTTTAGCACTTGGCATCAAGTCTGCAGTAACCACGCATGCTCCTGGTAAAACATGTGTAGAGGTGTTACGTAACGGGGAGAAACGGGCAGTTACACTGGGGTGTCTACATCCACGTCCGCAAACGGTTACCACCCTGGGGGGCTGTCTGGGGGAGAGGCTGGGATCCCACACAGCCCCGCCCCTCGAGGGCATGTTGGTATATAAGGCGAAGAGCGAGACAGCTCGAGGCAGTCGTTGGGTACAGCTCAAGATGAAGAGCCAGTGAAGACTGAACTACCCTGACTCGCTGTTCTTGTAAGAGCCGAACAGGGCAAGCCAGTGGCGACCTCAGAGCAGCGAGATCTGATGTCCTTGTAAGGGCCAGACTCGTGTGGCTGAGGGTCGGAACCTGCGCCGAAGCTGGGCCAGGTTAGCTAGCCTACATTTGGGGAAGGTCTGGGATAGAGGGAAGTAAGGAGTTAACGGGGAGCATTAGCTGGAGAACACTTCCTCTAATAGACCGGGTGAAGAGGCCGATACCTCTTCGAGTGTTAGAGTCGTTACTCTGCTGTACTGAATTTAATTGTAATACGTGTTGCCTCCATCAACTTCTCCTGCGTCACATACGCCCGTTATACATGCAAACAAACGTGCTTAGGTAATGTAGACATTCACCTTGAAACTGACTGCCTACACCAGTGACAGCCTCATCTATGGCCTTGTCTGACCACCGATGTTCGACCACAAGACAACGCCAGAAGGCGAACAGCACAGAGACAACGCCAATATGCTCGACCCGACCCGTGAGTGCTTTGATAATTGCCTACAGCAACGGTGCTTGGTCTTTGTGATGTTTCCCTGAAGGACGCTACACAAAAACAAATGATTATTGTTGCTACTCTTGACCACAATTCCAGTGATGTACCCAAGAGACATTCTAATGGGGGTGGCTGCTGCCTCTGCTACATTGGGACGCTCGACCACGCATTCCATTATTCGTGAGAGGTTGGCTTCGTGTGGGAGGAAAGCGCAGAGCCCGGAGAAAACCCACCAGGCACAAGAGGGGTTCGGACACTCGAAGCTCCGCATGGATAGATTCATGAATGTACTGTGTGTGTGTGTGTCGCTGTGCGCCACTCGCCCTTCCTGAACAAGGCCTGCGACTCCTCCGTGAGCCAGCCGCTCCACATGTCGGCGACGCGGTCGTACAGTTCGCTGCCCGCCACCGGGTCCTGGTCCTGAAACAGCGACAGAGACAAAGATCCCCCCGATAGCCTCTACGGGATTCTTGGAGCCAAGTGCTGAGTTGGGCCACATGCCGACTTTGTACGCTGCAGAGCGTGAACGAGCGAGTGTGAGTGAGCATGCATTCTGTGTGAGAGTGGGGAGCGGTATAGTGTAGCGGTTAGCGCGCTGCGCTATGCACTCAGCGACACGGGTTCAATTCCCGCTCGCGGCCAACACCAGTGACAATTATCTGAACCGGTCCTGGGCCTCCCCTAGGTCGACTCAGCCTCAAATGAGTACCTGGTGCGGTGTGTAAACATCGCCACTCGGGAGACAAAGGCGGTCGGGCGTGGTGCAGGCCACCCACCCCCTCGTATACTGTTCCGGCCTTCATAGGTGCTCGCTAACAGCACTTGCCCCTACAGTCTGTTAAGACTATACGGAAGATCTTTGTCTTTGTGGTATTTGCATGTTATCTCTGTTCTGCATGGGTTCCTCCCATAGCCAAATAGCCACATACAGTGTAACCGGTATTGGCCAAACATCCCAATGCTGGAACATTACACTGCAAATCGCTCAATTAGATCCACAGCAGCAGCATCAGCATCACCTGCTCCACTGTGAAAACTTGGCAGGACCCTCCTGCACAAGAGCCTTGAGACTCTGTGAGGCTTTCCTGGGTAAACAAGCATCATTATAAATAATAATAATGATAAGAAAGATGATGATGTGAGTGGTGAGGGTGGTGTCACCTGCGGCCAGTAATCGTGATTTCCCAACGCAGGAATCACGGGCGTGTTCGGGAACGTGGATCGGATAAGCGCCGTGAAGTTGCCCATGATCTCAAGCACCTCCTGCGTGGACAGCTCCTTAACGGGCAGGTGCGGGGGGCTGTCCCTGCCGCGACGGGAGATCACACTGAGTCAGATCGCGAGCGGCATTATGCCACCGCCACCACCACGGAGCCCACCAAACAACCCGGGCTTCCTCTCTCACCCAGTCTTCTCAGGCTTTGATTGGTCAGCTGGAGTTTGCATGTGGCCAGTGAGCCACAGCTATAGCGACAGTGCCAGGGTCAGGTGGGCGGTCATCGCCTTCTGTACGGAGAGCGTCCACGATCGGCGGACGCAGCCCACGCCACCTCCCATCAACTCGAGACGGACTCTGGTCACAGATTGCCTTTCTCGCCTTTTCATCTCAACCTCACCCCCCAAATTTGTCACGGCTCCGACGTAAAACAGACCACAGTGCAAGTTCCACAAATTCCCAGCTGTCTTTGTCTCGAACCATCCAGAGAACCCTATCGAGATGAACCATTTCCAGGGAAAGGGTCAAGGCAAACGGAACATAACTATCAGGGGTTAGCAAAGAACAACGTGCGGGAAAGTGCAACGATTTCCAGGAGTTACAGAGCGATGAAATAACGCAAGTCACGTGAACAAGATCTCCGTTAAGGGCAGCAGAAAGTCGGTCTGGCTATGAGATCAACACATTCCTCGCAGCTAGCGGTGAACGTCCAGACGCCAACGCTCGGCCAATGTGGTGTATACGACCACTCATTACTCCTCGCCTCGGCCACCTATTCAATCCCATTGTGCGATCGTATTTGTATGAAGTTCATGGACATTCACCTTTAGCCCCCAGTAAATCCACTCCTGGACTGGCGCATGGCGAACCGTGACGGCCCTGTGCTCTGTGCCTCCCGAGTTCGTGATCATGAAACGATTTGTCTGTTTGCGTGAAAACTGCGCGTGTTAAAAACTCTTTATGTTTGTTATTAGAACAGCGTTGTCAGCCCAAGCTCGAAATTCTCGGTCTCGGGCCTAAGCAGGGCCACCGAGGCTGCGAGCTCACGGGTAGCAGACGCGGGCCGGGCAGGGTGGCGAGGGCACAAGCACGCAGGGTTCGAAGGTCGTTGGCACGGACCGAGCGCAGTTGCAAAGGTGACGAGGCTGCCAGCTCATCTACTGTTGAGGTATCTGTGTAACACCACAGTTGGCAGATCTATTTTGAGGAAATTCCAGTCGCTGGCACTGTAGTGATGAGCGCCAGACCAAAACACGGTATCACGAGGTCGACGCGAGGCTAAATACCAACGGCACGCAGGTACATTTTGTGTTGATATGAGGGATGTACCCTCATGGCACCCGGCCACATCCATCAAATCGCTGTTTGCCGAAACTCAAAGAAACGTGAACCGGAGCAGAAATCAACCGCGACGCGTCGACCCAAGTACAGCCAAATAAACTATGGACAGATGGCAGGCAGGTTTTTTGGGTGAGATCGCATAAATATAAATGTGTCGTTAACCCACCACAGCCAATTAGTAAGGTTTGTCACGTAAACAAAAAGGAGCAATTGATTACAAGCAGCCTCATCAGGCGATTTGCCAGAATTGTGAAGAAGTCTTCCTGTTTGCGTCTGAACGCTTGGGCGGAACGCCGTGGAACCTGCGCGGAGGGCGGGGGGAGCGTGGGGGGGGGCGTGGGGGGGGGAGCGTGGGGGGGGGGAGCGTGGGGGGGAGCGTGGGGGGGAGCGTGGGGGGGAGAGCGTGGGGGGGAGCGTGGGGGGGGGAGCGTGGGGGGGGGAGCGTGGGGGGGGAGCGTGGGGGGGAGCGTGGGGGGGGAGCGTGGGGGGGAGTGGGGGGGGGAGCGTGGGGGGGAGCGTGAGGGGGGGAGCGTGGGGGGGAGTGTGAGGGGGGGAGCGTGGGGGGGAGCGTGGGGGGGGGAGCGTGGGGGGGAGCGTGGGGGGGAGCGTGGGGGGGAGCGTGGAGGGGGAGCGTGGGGGGGAGCGTGGGGGGGAGCGTGGGGGGGGAGCGTGGGGGGGAGCGTGGGGGGGAGCGTGGGGGGGAACGTGGGGGGGGAGCGTGGGGGAGGAGCGTGGGGGGGAGCGTGGGGGGGAGTGTGGGGGGGCGTGGGAGGGGGAGCGTGGGGGGGGCGTGGGGGGGGGAGCGTGGGGGGGAGCGTGGGGGGGAGTGTGGGGGGGAGCGTGAGGGGGGAGTGTGGGGGGGGGAGCGTGGGGGGGAGCGTGGGGGGGAGCGTGGGGGGGAGCGTGGGGGGGAGTGTGGGGGAGAGCGTGGGGGGGGAGCGTGGGGGGGAGCGTGGGGGAGAGCGTGGGGGGGAGTGTGGGGGGGAGTGTAGGGGGAGCGTGGGGGGGGAGCGTGGGGGGGGGAGCGTGGGGGGGAGCGTGGGGGGGAGTGTGGGGGGGAGTGTGGGGGGGAGCGTGGGGGGGGAGTGTGGGGGGGGAGCGTGGGGGGGAGTGTGGGGGGGAGCGTGTGGGGGGGAGCGTGGGGGGGGGAGAGTGGGGGGGGGCGTGGGGGGGGGGAGCGTGGGGGGGAGCGTGGGGGGGGAGCGTGGGGGGGAGCGTGGGGGGGAGCGTGGGGGGGAGTGTGGGGGGGAGCGTGTGGGGGGGAGCGTGGGGGGGGAGAGTGGGGGGGGGCGTGGGGAGCGTGGGGGGGAGCGTGGGGGGGGAGCATGGGGGGGTACCCGGTCCACACGAGGAAGTCCGGGTCGGGGTCGAGGCTGCGCATGCTCTCCAGGGCGGACTGCACGAGGCGCCAGGCCGAGTCGCACATGTGCGAGCCGAAGGGGCCCGCGTCGCGCACGGGCAGCCCCCGCGAGGAGCGGCACACCGACTCCGGCGCCGCGTCCGCCCGGTAGCTCGGGTCCAGGTGCAGGTCGCTCAGGTGCCAGAACACGCCTGGGGGTGACGCGGGCGGGGAGATGCGCGGTGAGGCGCGTGTGGACGCACGTGGAGAGACACACGGGTACACGCAGGAATATATACGTGGACACGTGCGGGGAGACGAGCGGCGAGGCACGCGAACACGTGCTTGCGGGGTTGCTCAAACTGAGAGGAAATACGGGAAGTGAGGAAATTCACTTCATGAACAGCGCTGCAAATTTCGGTTCTGGAAAAATATTACGACAGGGTCGTCGATACGATAAACGGAAGTAATTTCCAAAGTCAACGAGAACAACTTTACGAGGAAAGTTGCAAAGTTGGGCTCGTAAAGAGTTGAAGGGTGAGGAAGGTGAGACGATGGGCCGCGCGAGGCCACAGGCCCTTGGCAAGTCATTGACAGCAACCTGCGTCAGCACAATCAGCGATCACAGAGGCATCGGTGGACAGGGCCAAGGGAGGCCACAAGGAGCGGCTTCCTTGGGCGTAGAGGAGCCATTGGGGATCATCTCCCATTTACAGCCCTGCAGGAGAAGTGGTGGAAAATGTCACCCCTATGATGGGGGCGAGTCTACCCATAGAACAACCTACACAGTGGTTGAGTAAGCCCCCATAACTTGGGTTGATCTCCTCCGGACCACGCTCATCCTACGGTGATCCGTCCGAATGACCGTTCCGCGAACGAACGGAGAGAGCGAAATCATCACGAGCGAGGTCATCACGAGTGAGGTCATCACGAGCGAAATCATCACGAGCGAGGTCATCACGAGCGAGGTCATCACGAGCGAGGTCATCACGAGCGAGGTCATCACGGGCGAGGTCATCACGAGCGAGGTCATCACGAGCGCGGTCATCACGGGCGAGGTCATCACGAGCGAGGTCATCACGAGCGAGGTCATCACGGGCGAGGTCATCACGAGCGAGGTCATCACGGGCGAGGTCATCACGGGCGAGGTCATCACAGGCGAGGTCATCACGGGCGAGGTCATCACGGGCGAGGTCATCACGAGCGAGGTCATCACGAGCGAGGTCATTACGAGCGAGGTCATCACGAGCGAGGTCATCACGAGCGAGGTCATCACGGGCGAGGTCATCACGAGCGAGGTCATCACGAGCGAGGTCATCACGAGCGAGGTCATCACGAGCGAGGTCATCACGGGCGAGGTCATCACGAGCGAGGTCATCACAGGCGAGGTCATCACGAGCGAGGTCATCACGAGCGAGGTCATCACGAGCGCGGTCATCACGAGCGCGATCATCACGAGCGCGATCATCACGGGCGAGGTCATCACGAGCGAGGTCATCACGAGCGAGGTCATCACGAGCGAGGTCATCACGAGCGAGGTCATCACGAGCGAGGTCATCACGAGCGAGGTCATCACGAGCGAGGTCATCACGAGCGCGGTCATCACGAGCGCGATCATCACGAGCGAGGTCATCACGAGCGCGATCATCACGAGCGAGGTCATCACGGGCGAGGTCATCACGAGCGCGGTCATCACGGGCGAGGTCATTACGAGCGAGGTCATCACGAGCGAGGTCATCACGAGCGAGGTCATCACGGGCGAGGTCATCACGAGCGAGGTCATCACGGGCGAGGTCATCACGGGCGAGGTCATCACGAGCGAGGTCTGCCGCCGTCTCCTGGCGAGCCGGGGAAAGGGGACCCTCCTCGGAGCCCGCAGGGATAGCGGAGTTTGGCAACCCGAAGTTGCGGTTCACCGACCCATGCCCGCTGCCTTCCACACTTCGTGATTACGGGCCACGTGCAGCGTAGCCGCCGCCACTGCCATCCGGCTATGACGAGAGAGGGTGTGAGTGGTGAGGGAGTCGTGCTGGGTGGTGAGTGGTGAGGGAGTCGCGCTGGGTGGTGAGTGGTGAGGGAGTCGTGCTGGGTGGTGAGTGGTGAGGGAGTCGTGCTGGGTGGTGAGTGGTGAGGGAGTCGCGCTGGGTGGTGAGTGGTGAGGGAGTCGTGCTGGGTGGTGAGTGGTGAGGGAGTCGTGCTGGGTGGTGAGTGGTGAGGGAGTCGTGCTGGGTGGTGAGTGGTGAGGGAGTCGTGCTGGGTGCTGAGTGGTGAGGGAGTCGTGCTGAGTGGTGAGTGGTGAGGGAGTCGCGCTGGGTGGTGAGTGGTGAGGGAGTCGTGCTAGGTGGTGAGTGGTGAGGGAGTCGTGCTGGGTGGTGAGTGGTGAGGGAGTCGTGCTGGGTGCTGAGTGGTGAGAGAGTCGTGCTGAGTGGTGAGTGGTGAGGGAGTCGCGCTGGGTGGTGAGTGGTGAGGGAGTCGTGCTGGGTGGTGAGTGGTGAGGGAGTCGTGCTGGGTGGTGAGTGGTGAGGGAGTCGTGCTGGGTGCTGAGTGGTGAGGGATTCGTGCTGGGTGCTGAGTGGTGAGGGAGTCGTGCTGGGTGCTGAGTGGTGAGGGAGTCGCGCTGGGTGGTGAGTGGTGAGGGAGTCGTGCTGGGTGCTGAGTGGTGAGGGAGTCGTGCTGGGTGGTGAGTGGTGAGGGAGTCGTGCTGGGTGGTGAGGGAGTCGTGCTGGGTGGTGAGTGGTCAAGGAGTCGTGCTGGGTGCTGAGTGGTGAGGGAGTCGTGCTGGGTGGTGAGTGGTGAGGGAGTCGTGCTGGGTGGTGAGTGGTCAAGGAGTCGTGCTGGGTGCTGAGTGGTGAGGGAGTCGTGCTGGGTGGTGAGTGGTGAGGGAGTCGCGCTGAGTGGTGAGTGGTGAGGGAGTCGTGCTGGGTGGTGAGTGGTGAGGGAGTCGCGCTGGGTGGTGAGTGGTGAGGGAGTCGCGCTGAATGGTGAGTGGTGAGGGAGTCGTGCTGGGTGGGGAGTGGTGAGGGAGTCGTGCTGGGTGGTGAGTGGTGAGGGAGTCGTGCTGGGTGGTGAGTGGTGAGGGAGTCGTGCTGGGTGGTGAGTGGTGAGGGAGTCGTGCTGGGTGGTGAGTGGTGAGGGAGTCGTGCTGGGTGGTGAGTGGTGAGGGAGTCGCGCTGAATGGTGAGTGGTGAGGGAGTCGTGCTGGGTGGTGAGTGGTGAGGGAGTCGTGCTGGGTTGTGAGTGGTGAGGGAGTCGTGCTGGGTGGTGAGTGGTGAGGGAGTCGTGCTGGGTGGTGAGTGGTGAGGGAGTCGTGCTGGGTGGTGAGTGGTGAGGGAGTCGTGCTGGGTGGGGAGTGGTGAGGGAGTCGCGCTGGGTGGTGAGTGGTGAGGGAGTCGTGCTGGGTGGTGAGTGGTGAGGGAGTCGTGCTGGGTGCTGAGTGGTGAGGGAGTCGTGCTGGGTGGTGAGTGGTGAGGGAGTCGTGCTGGGTGGTGAGGGAGTCGCGCTGGGTGGTGAGTGGTGAAGGAGTCGTGCTGGGTGGTGAGTGGTGAGGGAGTCGCGCTGAGTGGTGAGTGGTGAGGGAGTCGTGCTGGGTGGTGAGTGGTGAGGGAGTCGTGCTGGGTGGTGAGTGGTGAGGGAGTCGCGCTGGGTGGTGAGTGGTCAAGGAGTCGTGCTGGGTGCTGAGTGGTGAGGGAGTCGTGCTGGGTGGTGAGTGGTGAGGGAGTCGTGCTGGGTGGTGAGTGGTGAGGGAGTCGCGCTGGGTGGTGAGTGGTGAGGGAGTCGTGCTGGGTGGTGAGTGGTGAGGGAGTCGTGCTGGGTGGTGAGTGGTGAGGGAGTCGCGCTGGGTGCTGAGTGGTGAGGGAGTCGCGCTGGGTGGTGAGTGGTCAAGGAGTCGTGCTGGGTGGTGAGTGGTGAGGGAGTCGTGCTGGGTGCTGAGTGGTGAGGGAGTCGCGCTGGGTGGTGAGTGGTCAAGGAGTCGTGCTGGGTGCTGAGTGGTGAGGGAGTCGTGCTGGGTGGTGAGTGGTGAGGGAGTCGTGCTGGGTGCTGAGTGGTGAGGGAGTCGCTCTGGGTGGTGAGTGGTCAAGGAGTCGTGCTGGGTGCTGAGTGGTGAGGGAGTCGTGCTGGGTGGTGAGTGGTGAGGGAGTCGTGCTGGGTGGTGAGTGGTGAGGGAGTCGCGCTGGGTGCGGGGGCCTCGCTGGAGGCTGCCCGCAGTGGTGTCGGCTCCGACCCACGACCCAGATCCCCCCTCCCGCTTACAGAGACGACAACTCGCACCGTCCCTTCACGTAAACACGAATGAGCAGCCTTGTTGTTTTACACATCCCATCAGCAGCTCGGCCTTCTGGCAGCGCGTGATATCAGCAGGATAGGTTCAATACAAGCACCACCGAGGTAAACGTGTCCGTCAGCGGAACACGTGCGCGATAGCGCCCGCGTACACCGTGGTGGCACTGCGGAGACCGCTCGCTCGACGAGGAGTGCGAGCGGCTCACGCAATCGGAAAGTCACGAGTTCGAATCCTGATGGGGATTGACGAAGCCCATCATCCTATCGGGTCGATAAAATAGGTACAGGACAACTTTTCTGGGAAGTCAGCTGTGGTTGTCCTATGGATAAACCCGCCCGCACCAAATCAATGTAAAATGGCCATCACTGAGGCCGGAGCTGTGAACGGGAAATGGGCACCGATGTCTCAGTGCTAATTTGAGCCGGAAATCACCAAACTCTCACGGGAGTAAAGTTGACCACGAAGACCCCGAATGGGTTTACCTTTGCCTCCACGAGCCCGGCGGAGTGCCGCTGCCATGGCCGTGTGGAGGAGGCAGCTGGCCCCGAGGAGCACGAGGAAGAGGAGCCTCCTCGGCAGGAGCGCTGACGCCGCCATGTGCTGCTCGCCGCTGCTCGTGGCGACTGCTGTCCACAGCCGCGTCCGGGGGGAACTCCTTCCCAGCGGGGGACCCCCCCCCCCCTGTGACGTCACCCTCCCAGCGCGCGAGACCCCGCCCCCCTGTGACGTCACCTTCCCAGCGCGCGAGACCCCGCCCACGGCGAAAGAGAGATTCAACACGTTGTCTATAAATAATTAAATATATATTTTGATGTAAAGCTTTCGTGACTGCAGGCATTCATGTTCTTGGTTCTGTCGGTAAAGTCACGTAGAAGGGAAATAAAAAAAATTACAAATATATAAAACAATCAAAAATTATCACGACGTTTCGACTGCAACACAAGCAATCGTCATCAGGTGTGAAATCCACAGCAAGAAAATTTTTTAAGCAAACACACATATATATATACCCACTTTTTCAATAACACCGTGGCATGAAAAGGAAAACATAGAAAAGGTGATAGTTTGGGGAAATGGCCCCTTCTTTATAGCACTTTGTCATAGCTCTTCTATATAGCACTTCGTTATAGCTCTTCTTCATAATACATAGACCAGAGGTCCGAGTGAGTCATAGGGACTGAACTCTTCGCAATGTTGTCTTCATTTAAAACATCGTTTGTTAAAGCATGAAAATATACACACTATTCAAGTACATTACTTTCTATATCAATATGAATACAAATATTATTTGCTGATAGCACGTTGGTGTACAAGCAAGTGTATATATGTTTTAAAACTTAACACACGTCATTTGATATGCTATATTTAACGAATGTGTTCATTCTTTTGTATATTGATAAGGTAGGAGGCAGCGCCTAACTAATGCATTTTAATTAGGCAGGCAGGTTCATTAAACTAACTTATGCATATCGATTGGGGGCGTGTTCGTATTATTGGAACATGAATATTAATCAAGCAGGCGGGTTCATATTTATTCCTGAATATTAATGAGCCAGGCGGGTTTCTATCGACCACCTCATGAATATTGATTGATGGGCGGGGCCATCTTGCCGCGTCACGTGGGCCGGGTGAGGGGTCGCAATGGGGACCCCACGCGGCCCCGGGCGCCGCTTATTGAATTCCTTACAGCGCATAGGCGCCGCCTGCTCGCGTTCCGCCACGCGATTTGTTGGCGCAGATCGCGAACCCCGCTCCCATTGGCCAATTGCGCCCGAGGCGACCGACGGGAGCCAATCAGGGCATTGCACCGCCTATACGCGCTGGGAAATTTCAAGCCGCTCGCGCGCGCCGCCATCGCTCCCCGAGGCTTCTCCTCGGCTCCTCGTTCCGCCGTCGCCTCAGCCGCCGCCGCCTCCTCCTCCGCCGCTTCTCCATCGTCGGCGTCGGCGTCTCCACCCTCCTCTTTATTCTCGTTCCTTTCCTTCGCCGCCCTCGCCTCCTGCCCGCGCGGAGCCGCCAAGGCCAGGCCTCCTGCCTCGAGCCCGGCAGCAGCAGCGGCGGCGGCAGCAGCAGCAGCAGCAGCCCCGCCAGCACCATGTCTGACCCGGTCAGTGGCAGCGCGGCGAGCAGCGGGTCCCAGCGGGGGGGTCCCTGGGGGTGCTGGGATGGAGAGAATTGTGACGGAGTAAGGGATTGTGGCAGTGTAAGCGGGTTGTGGGAGTGTCGGGAATTGTTGAGGCGGAGGGATTTTAGTCGTGTCGGGAGGGGATCGTGGGGCGGTTGGGATCGTGGGGGTGTTGGGATCGTGGGGGTGTTGGGATTTGTGAGGTTGTTGGGTTTGTGGGGGTGTTGGGATTGTGGGGGTGTTGGGGATTGTGGTGCTGTTGGGATCGTGGGGGTATTGGGATCGTGGGGTAGTTTTGGGATTGTGGGGGTGTTGGGATTTGTGAGGTTGTTGGGATTGTGGGGCTGTTGGGGATTGTGGGGGTGTTGGGATCGTGGGGGTGTTGGGATTGTGGGGGTGTTGGCATCGTGGGGGTGTTGGGATTGTGGGGGTGTTGGGATCGTGGGGGTGTTGGGATCGTGGGGGTGTTGGGATCGTGGGGGTGTTGGGATTTGTGAGGTTGTTGGGTTTGTGGGGGTGTTGGGATTGTGGGGGTGTTGGGATCGTGGGGGTGTTAGGATTTGTGAGGTTGTTGGGTTTGTGGGGGTGTTGGGATTGTGGTCTGTTGGGATCGTGGGGGTGTTAGGATTTGTGAGGTTGTTGGGATTGTGGGGGTGTTGGGATCGTGGTCTGTTGGGATCGTGGTCTGTTGGGATCGTGGGGGTGTTGAGGATTGTGGGGATGTTGGGATCGTGGGGTAGTTTTGGAATTGTGGGGGTGTTGGGATTTGTGAGGTTGTTGGGATCGTGGGGGTGTTGGGATTGTGGGGGTGTTGGGGATTGTGGTGCTGTTGGGATCGTGGGGGTATTGGAATCGTGGGGTAGTTTTGGGATTGTGGGGGTGTTGGGATTTGTGAGGTTGTTGGGATTGTGGGGCTGTTGGGGATTGTGGGGGTGTTGGGGATTGTGGGGGTGTTGGGATCGTGGGGGTGTTGGGATTGTGGCGGTGTTGGGATTTGTGAGGTTGTTGGGATTGTGGGGCTGTTGGGGATTGTGGGGGTGTTGGGGATTGTGGGGGTGTTGGGATCGTGGGGGTGTTGGGATGGTGGGGGTGTTGGGATTGTGGGGGTGTTGGGATTGTGGGGGTGTTGGGATCGTGGGGGTGTTGGGATCGTGGGGGTGTTGGGACTGTGGGGGTGTTGGGATTTGTGAGGTTGTTGGGATTGTGGGGGTGTTGGGATTGTAGGGGTGTTGGGACTGTGGGGGTGTTGGGATTTGTGAGGTTGTTGGGATCGTGGGGGTGTTGGGACTGTGGGGGTGTTGGGATTTGTGGGATGTTGGGATTGTGGGGCTGTTGGGATTGTGGGGCTGTTGGGATTGTGGGGCTGTTAGGATCGTGGGGGTGTTGGGATTTGTGAGGTTGTTGGGATTTGTGAGGTTGTTGGGATTGTGGGGGTGTTGGGATTGTGGGGTAGTTTTGGGATTGTGGGGGTGTTGGGATTTGTGAGGTTGTTGGGATTGTGGGGCTGTTGGGGATTGTGGGGGTGTTGGGGATTGTGGGGGTGTTGGGATCGTGGGGGTGTTGGGATTGTGGGGGTGTTGGGATTTGTGAGGTTGTTGGGATTGTGGGGGTATTGGGATCGTGGGGTAGTTTTGGGATTGTGGGGGTGTTGGGATTTGTGAGGTTGTTGGGATTGTGGGGCTGTTGGGGATTGTGGGGGTGTTGGGGATTGTGGGGGTGTTGGGATCGTGGGGGTGTTGGGATTGTGGGGGTGTTGGGATTTGTGAGGTTGTTGGGATTGTGGGGCTGTTGGGGATTGTGGGGGTGTTGGGGATTGTGGGGGTGTTGGGATCGTGGGGGTGTTGGGATGGTGGGGGTGTTGGGATTGTGGGGGTGTTGGGATTGTGGGGGTGTTGGGATCGTGGGGGTGTTGGGATCGTGGGGGTGTTGGGACTGTGGGGGTGTTGGGATTTGTGAGGTTGTTGGGATTGTGGGGGTGTTGGGATTGTGGGGGTGTTGGGACTGTGGGGGTGTTGGGATTTGTGAGGTTGTTGGGATCGTGGGGGTGTTGGGACTGTGGGGGTGTTGGGATTTGTGGGATGTTGGGATTGTGGGGCTGTTGGGATTGTGGGGCTGTTGGGATTGTGGGGGTGTTGGGATTGTGGTGGTGTTGGGATTTGTGAGGTTGTTGGGATTGTGGGGGTGTTGGGATTGTGGGGGTGTTGGGATCGTGGGGGTGTTGGGATCGTGGGGGTGTTGGGACTGTGGGGGTGTTGGGATTTGTGAGGTTGTTGGGATTGTGGGGGTGTTGGGATTGTGGGGGTGTTGGGACTGTGGGGGTGTTGGGATTTGTGAGGTTGTTGGGATCGTGGGGGTGTTGGGACTGTGGGGGTGTTGGGATTTGTGGGATGTTGGGATTGTGGGGCTGTTGGGATTGTGGGGCTGTTGGGATTGTGGGGCTGTTAGGATCGTGGGGGTGTTGGGATTTGTGAGGTTGTTGGGATTGTGGGGGTGTTGGGATTGTGGGGTAGTTTTGGGATTGTGGGGGTGTTGGGATTTGTGAGGTTGTTGGGATTGTGGGGCTGTTGGGGATTGTGGGGGTGTTGGGGATTGTGGGGGTGTTGGGATCGTGGGGGTGTTGGGATTGTGGGGGTGTTGGGATTTGTGAGGTTGTTGGGATTGTGGGGGTATTGGGATCGTGGGGTAGTTTTGGGATTGTGGGGGTGTTGGGATTTGTGAGGTTGTTGGGATTGTGGGGCTGTTGGGGATTGTGGGGGTGTTGGGGATTGTGGGGGTGTTGGGATCGTGGGGGTGTTGGGATTGTGGGGGTGTTGGGATTTGTGAGGTTGTTGGGATTGTGGGGCTGTTGGGGATTGTGGGGGTGTTGGGGATTGTGGGGGTGTTGGGATCGTGGGGGTGTTGGGATGGTGGGGGTGTTGGGATTGTGGGGGTGTTGGGATTGTGGGGGTGTTGGGATCGTGGGGGTGTTGGGATCGTGGGGGTGTTGGGACTGTGGGGGTGTTGGGATTTGTGAGGTTGTTGGGATCGTGGGGGTGTTGGGACTGTGGGGGTGTTGGGATTTGTGGGATGTTGGGATTGTGGGGCTGTTGGGATTGTGGGGCTGTTGGGATTGTGGGGCTGTTAGGATCGTGGGGGTGTTGGGATTTGTGAGGTTGTTGGGATTGTGGGGCTGTTGGGATCGTGGGGTAGTTTTGGGATTGTGGGGGTGTTGGGATTGTGGGGGTGTTGGGATTTGTGAGGTTGTTGGGATCGTGGGGTAGTTTTGGGATTGTGGGGGTGTTGGGATTGTGGGGGTTTGGGATTGTGGGGGTGTTGGGATTGTGGGGGTGTTGGGATCGTGGGGGTGTTGGGATTTGTGAGGTCGGGGATCGTGAGTGTTTGGTGATCTGTAGTGGATTAAAGAGTTGTCGTGAATTATGAGGGTGCTGGGATTCTGTGTGTGTTTGGGATTGTGGAGTTGAAGGACTTAAAGGCTGATTTGTAAGTCCAGGGATATAAGGTGGCATCTCGCGATGGAGGTGATATGGAGTTTATGGCTCCAGGGGGTATTAGCATTGTCGAAGATCTAGACGTGTATGAGGTTATGGATTTAGGGTTCTATGCGGTACAGGGGTCAGAATGGCCTTGGAAATCGATGATTTCGGGCTGTTTAGGGGGTTGTTGTGGTTTAGGTGGCCGACGTGTTTTGTAGATTCAGGGGTCAAGGAATCCTGGGGTGGGGGTCTTCAGGTACAGGGTTCTGGCAGTTAGAAGGTTCTAATTATTCTAGGTATTTGTGGAGTGTATCGAGTCTTAGGGGTCCCGGGTGTAGGGTTTCATTTGTAGATGCTCGGGGCTATACGGCTCTCCGGAGTCTAGTTTTGCAGGTTCCAGCAGGTGTACATTTCAGGGGGAGTCTTGGCATCCAAGGGATCCTGGGAGTCTCAAGATCTAGGGTCCTGGTGTTTAGAGGTCTAAAGGTACGCGGAGCCTTGGGTGGCTGGAGACCCAGGATCTAAGGAATCATTTTGTTCAGCGGTGTCGGGGTCACGGAGGTATTCTCAACCCCACTCGCATCTGCTCATGTGCGCAAGGGACCCGGTGTATATTGTGCTCACATACGTTTCACTTTGCCATTTGTGTGTCCCTGTGTGCGCATGTCTGCGTGTTTTTCTACGTGTATTTGTTTGTGTGTCCATGTGTGTGTGTGCGTACCGTTTAAAATGTGTGCAATTCGAATGTTTTGTGTTGTGTTTGGAAATATTTTACGCGTCCACTTGTGCGTGTATTGCATTTTCAATGTTGTGTGTGCCCATGTATGTGTGTTTGGCAATTCAAATGTTTTGGTGTATTTCTATATTCGCATTTCGAATGTTGTATATACAGTATCTGTGTGCCCATGTAACTCTATTCATGTGTGTGTATGTGTGTCCACGTGTGTCTTGTGTGTCTGTGTGTGTGTATCGTCTTTTTTTCTATTCGTTTGTGTGTTAGTTGGTCTATGTATTTGTTATTTGTATCCAGGTACTGTTTCTTTATTCGTGTGTGTGTGCCTGATGTATATCTGTATGTGTATCTGTATGTGTGTTTGTGATTTTGTGTATCCGTTAATTTGTGTGGATCTGTGGATCCGTATTTTTTGTGCGTGTCTTTGTCTTGTATCCATGTGTGCATATTCATCTGTACCTGTGTGTGTAAGCGTGTGCGTGTATGTATCGATATGTCCGTGTAACTGTATATATGTGTGTGTGTATCCTTGTATGTCTGTGTTTATCCTTGTATGTCTGTGTGTATCCTTGTATGTCTGTGTGTATCCATGTATGTCTGTGTGTATCCATGTGTGTGTCTGTCTAACCGCGTGTGTCTCTCTGTCCGTATTTGTTTCTCCAGAGAGCAAAGGGGCAGCAGCAGCAGCAGGTGTTGAACGGTGAGTGGCCACGCTGGTGTGGAATGGGTGGATGAGCTGGGACTGATCATCCATCGTCATCAATTATAATCATCCATCGTCATCAATTATAACCATCCGTCATTGTCAATTAGCAATTGCCAGCATCGTAAGGATTAGTTTGCAGCAGCAGCAGCAGTCACAGCGTCTTTATCATTCTTAATCATTCACGCAATCGGAAGGTCATGAGTTCAAGCCATGGTTGGGGGATGGGGGTTGACTCAGCCCAATTGCCCTCCCTCCAGGGTCGATAAAATGAGTGCCACGTTGTGGGGAAGTCAACAGTGGCTTTCCTATGGATAGACTCGCCCCGACCATAGCTGTAAATAGGAGATGAGCACCAATACCTCTGGTCATTGGAACAGGGAATTCACTTTCACTTTTGCACGATCATCTGAATAATGAGATGCATCATATTTTAATCTTCGTCAACCGCATAAAGAATTGCAATGTCGTGAGCGTCGTTATTAGGTGACATCTTCGTGAGTGACATCGGAAATGTCATCACCTTAATCATGATTGACTGTATTGTCTGTAGCATCGTCATCCACAGCAAGATCACATCCGTCATCGTTAGTCAAATCGGCAGCATCACCATGGGCATTATGTCTAATGTCATCAAGAGCGTCATCATCATCATCAATAGCATCATCAGAAAAGTCACGATTGATGAGCTCATTACCAGAATTTATAGCATCATCACCAGTGTCATCCTCATCATCGGCATACTTGATAGCCTTACCATGAGTAACTTAATCGGTAGCAAAATCTTCTGCGTCGTTATCATTAGGATCATATCAGCTTGAGTGTTTTCGGTAACAGCAGCATCATAATCATTCGTAATCCTCATTGCCTTGAAGATAATCATTGGGAAGTATAAACTCATCGGCATCGCTTGTCATCAGCCTCATTATAAGCATCGGCACCGTAGAGGTGAACGTGGAAAGGTGTCACCGGCCATCAAATCCTTGAATCGGCGTCATCGGTTTACATAATGCGTCGGTTTTTCATCCTGATTTTCTGGGTTGTTTTTCTGACTTCCTGGATTTTCCTGAATATGCTTGACGCGATTTCAAGCGAAAGGTCACGCAGCTAATCACCGTAAAATCTTGCCATGAGAATTGTTCTCTCACTCACCCGGTGAATGAGCTGAAGCAGTCGTAGGGTGTGTGTCGTTATACGCTTGTACGCGTAATTAATTTGTTTGGGCTGCGTCAGGTGGTGGAGAGTTCTTAACGACACACATTTGGCCGGGTCATTACGTAGCCTGAACCCAACAAAATGTTTCTACCGAACATTGGCGTGATGGTAAAATCGTGAGACCGATCCCTGCGTCGCGACATATTCGCTCGACGCCGCTCTCTCCTCTAGGTATTCAAAACGTCGCCAATCACCGGAAGGATGGGAGCAGCCACGGCGACTTTGAGACTTACCTGAGCAGTCAGACCGAGCAGGTGAGTTGGGGTGGACATTGACAGCCAGAGCCGTCCCGAGCGTATGGCAAAATGGGGCGACCATCCCGGGCCCAGCACTTTGGGGGGCGGGGGCCCCGCGCTTCAACGTCACGGAGTCAGATGTAATACTTGCAATTTAGTTTGAAGTCGTCGGGGGGCCCACACGGAGTGAGTTGCCTGGGCCACGCACCCCCCTAGGGACGGTCCTGCTGACGACGTCGATAACCTGAGCACACCGCTGCGTGGGGAAGTTGGTTGTTCTACGTGTGGACTCGCCATCGTCATTAGAATGTGGACTTGCCTCCACTGGTCCATGGCTGTAAACTGATGAGGTCCAATGCCTCAAGGCTGATGTGAGCAGGAGATCACTCTGACTTGACTGTACCAATAATTGCATCTGCGAGCCAGTAGGGTTTAAAATCAATGATTGATTTTTAGATAATTGTTCTTGTAATTGATTTTAGATTCCAAAAGTCATGGAATCAATAATCGAATCCGGTTCAGTTTTACAAACGGTCTAAACAATTCGCCCACGAACATCTTCTAAACTTGCAGCACTTTGCCAGACCACTGCTGGATGAAGGCCTCGTCACGTCTGCCTTCGGGCTTTCTTGACCATACTTCACCGCGCTGGCCGGTGTAGGCCAGTAACATTTTTGAAAAACGATTATCGATGGCGCTAAGGTTTTTTTTTGTTGCATACGGTTGTCGATAATGCTTAAATAAGTTGCCGCTCTGAGCTGCCATGGCTGCGCTCAGTCTGAATGACGACAAACCCGAGCATGCGGCCCAGCGCCAGAGGGTTAGCCGCTTGTTGCAGAGGTTCGTGGTTCGAATCCGCCGGGCCGCCCTGTTGAATACCGGCACTGTAAAACGGCGCAGTAATTGTAAAACACTACGGCGCGCCGTCTGCTTCGTTAGAGTGGACGTTAAAGATCCCTTTGTGTCGTTCAAAAGAGTAGGTCGTTGTGTGCCGGAGTCAAGGCCCAAATTCGAAAAATCACCCTGCAAATTACTCCGTTGGGATTACACACAGCAGGAATCATCGCCTGCCTCCCCCACTTACTGGCAGACTGAAGCCTGCTCAAGCCAGATGCTGAGTAAACTTGTACCGCACTTGGACAGGTGTCACTGGGGGTGCCCTTTCAAATGTGTTGAGAGCGGAAGTGACTCGTCATGTGTAAAGTGCCCTTGAGACACCCCGGTGTAAATAAATCATGTATGATTTGTAATCGCTGAACAAATCATTACATCTTCTTGTTTCTTTCGGTAAAGTCACGTAGAAGGGAAGTAATAAAATAATAAAACATAATAAATCATTACAGTTCATTGTTAGTGTGGATAAAGGTTTAACCAGGAGATGGACTGAAGCCATTGAGATGCGTGACAGCACAATGGCCTGTGGTGCGCGAGGGTGGCCCCCCCGTGGGTTACACCAAGAACGAACGGGTGCTTCGTGGCTCACGGAGTACCGCCGTGGCCTCTGCTCGCCAGTAAGCACCGTGCGCCGGGATGCAGTCGCATCTCCGCTCCCCTACCTACGTTGTAAATCCGCGTGGTGCTCGGTGGTGAAATACCACCGTGCTGCGCTGAGCAGCTGCTGCGTAACGATCCTTCGTCAGAGTCTGCACGTACAGCAGAACGATTTGCCGCTTGGTACAGCCTCTCTGTAATCCGGCTAAGCAGATGGAGCCTGGTCTGATGAAAGGCCATTTGCCTGAAACGTCACCTATTATTAAAAAAAGGCCACACTGTTTTTGAGAATTTTTTGGACTTTTTGGTTAATTAATGGATTTGCACAACACTCATGTAAACGTTGGAACGATCCGTTAACCATTGATTAAAATATTAGGTTTGTAGAAATCGTTGCAGAAATGTCTAGAGCAATAAAGACACTGCGTATGTTGGGTTTTTGAACGGAGAGAGACGAAGTTAGCTGCCTCGGTGGTAGCATGGTGGTTAGTGTCATGCTGTGACTGCTATCATCAGGTCGCTGGTTCGACCCCATCTTGTGACGACGGATGGTACCCACCAGGCCAGACAGTGGCGTCGTAATGTATGGAGTGTGCTCAATACATGGAGTGTGTGATCCCAGTTTCTCTAATCTGCCTGCCACCTCTGTCAACCAAGAGGCATAGATGGCCACACCACAGTTAAGTCAATTGGCAGGTCACCACGTGTGGTGGGGTAAAGTGTGGGTGTTCCCACATCACCTGGCCATAATGGAAGAGTCTGGCAAATACCCCTCGACTCCCTCTGGCGGGGAGGTCCTGTGACGCCATTCGCACGGGTGGCGACTTTGTGCAGGCGCTCTGGTCCAAAGTTGCCAAATCTGAAATGTGACACCACAAATTATACAACTGGGAATGTGGGAATGTACATAGCAATAATGACCCCCCGACTGTGAATTATTGGCAGCACCCCCCCGATTAGCAAGGTTGGCTACGTACGGTGCGAAAGAAGTTCAACATACGTACATACATGCGAAAGGGACCCATTAAATGAGCTTAATAACAATAATACTCAGGGCGCTACCATTCACTGCAACGTTTTTTAAAAACAATACCTCTTGAGTTGAGTTACGACCCGGAGTGGCGGCATTTTTTTGGAATTTCCTGGACGGGTTTTGAATTCTGCAGCCCTAATGGCTACGACGGTGGTTCTCTCCACCACGTACCGCGTCTCACGTCAATTGTCAAATCGGGCGACTCCTACAACGACTTACCGGTTCTGGCTGTTCCTGCTTGCGCAGTGGGCTCTTTTAAAAGGCCATTGGGTGGCTGGTAAAGCACCCCCGAGGGCATCCTCCTCACCTTCTTGGCACAACACAAGGCAAGCTATCGACGCTCTTTGTCTCCCCCCAAACCTAATCCCGGGCCTTGTATTTGTAACCTTCGACCTGCACCTTCCCCGCACCCATTAATCTTTGTTTATTTTCCTTGAGGTGTGATGGCTTTCCGGCCTCGCGTCTCCGCGATCCCGCTGCCCTCCGCCGCGTCCAGTTGCGTGTCGGCAGGGCGCGCGCGCCACCTCGGCCGGCCTCACGGCAACTTGGCCGGCTCCGCTCGTCTCCGCGCCGCCGTCACTTGCTGTCGCGTGCGGCGTTGCCGTCACAGTCATTTCGGATGGGTTGACGGTACCCGCGTCTCGTCGCCATACGCGCGCCGCTCCACGTATTCCGGTCTTCCCTGCATCCCGAGGACTTTGCTCCGAGGGCCACTGCCGGACTTGCTGCCGTGTGGCATTCTGGAATGCCCCCACCCCCCAGCCGAATCAGTGACTCGGGTGGGGGGGCCACGGTCGATGTTTTGAAGTCACGACTGGAAACTCGGGTCTGTCCCGCTTCTCGTGGAGCACTGGATCAGACTCGAACCCAGGCTTTTCATAGGTCAGCTGGCAAGGACCATTGAGCCAAGCACCTCTGCTACAAGGACAAACACTTGGGTCAATAATAATGGCGGCCTTACATAAAAAAACATATATAATAGGTGACGTTATGGGAAATGGCCCTTATTCATGAAGGACCATTTCCGAACCGTTGCCTATTGTATATATTTATTTAAGGCCTGCTGTGCGGAGGCCGCTGTCGGCATGCTCTGCCGGTTACCCGTCTCTGCCTGAGCCGCGCGACCTAAAACAAGGAGTTGAGCACAGGAGGCCCAAAGGCCCAAAACGTCCCGCGGCCAGCAACACAAAAGCACTGTCAAAGTAGTAACGGTAAGCGTTTCCACCTTTCTTGAATCGAGCATGGTTATTGTAAGAGTTTGGGGAAAGAGAAGATGGAAATCACTTTGAAGGCCCTGCTAGAAACAGTTTTACACAAACGTTGAATTCGCGTTCGTTATAGAGGCACCCTGTGGTCGAATGGACATGGGGGATGGACACAAACAGCGCTGATAATGCACAATCGCTTTGATCCTCGCTTTGAAATCGTGAGTAGAAATCTGGAGGTGCGTGCCGGACACAGCGTTCAGCGGGTGGATCGCGTTTCCCACAGCCCCAGCGTTTGTTACGACGGTCGCCGCCAATGGAGAATGGGGTCTGTAATCGGGGCGGGTGAGCTGGTGAGCCGGTAAGCGTGTTAACTGGAAAGCATGCGAACTGGTGTGGGAGCTGGTAAGCAGGTTAGCTGTGAAGCTGGTGAGCTGGAGAATGTGCGCGGTGGTAAGCAGGTGAGCTTTTGAGTGGGTTAGCTGGTGAGCTAGAGAGTGTGTGAGATGGTCAACGGGTGAGATGGTGAGTGGGTAGGCGAGTGAGTGTGAGCTGGTGAACAGGTTATCTAATCTAAGTGTATATTTATAAATCACTTTCACTCAAGGCGCTTGACATTCTTAGGTTTTTTCGGTAAAGTCACGTAGGTAAAAAATTAAAATTAATAAAAGTAAGTTAAAAATAAAAAGTCACGACGTATCGGAGGCAACACAAGCTTCCGTCTTCAGGTGGAACCGTCACAGCCACGACAAGAGATGCCGAGATAAACAAGGTAATACCCATCGCTTTCAACGGAGTGGTAGCTCTTGTAATCTCTCATTTACTTGATACAGCTGTCGTGGCTGTGACGGTTCCACCTGAAGACGGAAGCTTGTGTTGCCTCCGAAACGTCGTGTTTTTTT
Organism: Lethenteron reissneri; assembly: GCF_015708825.2. NCBI lineage: Eukaryota > Metazoa > Chordata > Hyperoartia > Petromyzontiformes > Petromyzontidae > Lethenteron > Lethenteron reissneri. Next base: position 526,709 of record NC_083797.1, read on the forward strand.
ATTTTATTTTACTTTTATTAATTAAATTTTTTTACCTACGTGACTTTACCGAAAAAACCTAAGAATATGAATCCTTGCAGTCACGAAAGCTTCAAATATAGCGCTTGACATAGTACAACAGAATGGTGACAGAACAGAATTATTTAGATGGCAGGGGCATGAAAGGATTCAGGAATGAGTGACTGTGGTAGAGTGTATTTAGGGATCACGAAAGCGGACGGGAGGGACGGGAAGTAGGGGAGGGAAGAGGAAGAGAACGGGCAATATAGGTGAGGCTGTAAGAGGAGCGGCAGGAGGTTAAGGGGGACTGATTAGTGTAGAGGGGAAGTTGATTCCAGTGGGGGATACAAGGAGGGAGGAGGACCAGAAACGGGATTGAACACAGGGAGGAGGAGTGACACCCTTTTTCTTTCCTGAAGAAGACCGCTTGTGTTGCGATCGAAACGTCGTGGGTTTTTTGCTTTTAATTTAGATTTGTTTTCTATCTACGTGATTTTACCGAAAGAACCAAGAATATAGAGACAGAGAAGATGGGACATGGAAGGATTTGAGAGAGACAAGGCCATGGTGAGCTGGAGAGTGTTTGAGCTGGTGAGCGGGTGAACAGGTTAGCTGGTGAGCGTGTGAGTAAGCGGGTTAGCTGGTGAGTGCAAGCTGGTGGGTTTAAAGAGTGTGTGAGCTGGTGAGCGTGTGAGTGAGCGGGTTAGCTGGTGAGTGCAAGCTGGTGGGTTTAAAGAGTGTGTGAGCTGGTGAGCGGGTGAACAGGTTAGCTGGTGAGCGTGTGAGTGAGCGGGTTAGCTGGTGAGTGCAAGCTGGTGGGTTTAAAGAGTGTGTGAGATGGTGAGCAAGTTAGCTGGTGCGCAGCAGGTGATTGCCCCACGCCGGGTTACGCGTGTGCAGTGGCTCTTATCTATCAGTGAAATCCGAAACCCGCTCAGATTTTGATCCTCGCTGTCCGTGTCTGTTTGCGAGTTCGCGTAGCCAGATGGTAACAGGAGGACACTAACAGCGGTGGCAGTGTAAGCGCGGACACGCGCGCTGCACTCGTGCTGCGGTCTGCGACAACAGCAGCCACCACGTGCCAGGCTGGGTGCACTTTGAGGCCGCAACATGTAGCGTGGAAGGCTCTCCCTGCTGGCAGGGGGTCACGGGACAGACCCAGGTGTTGGGGGTTGATTGACCAATTTTGAGCCTGTGAGTGGGAGAGTGTGAGCTAGTGAAGCTCCTATGGAGCTCTTGGGAGTGTGGTGACACAGATGGATTTAAGAATCCTGGGCTGTGCAGCCACCTCCTGGCCACACCTTGCAGCCCATTTCTACAAACACCACCAGGCAGCCTCTCAGCCAAGTGATAATAATAATAATCATCTTTATTTATAGAACGCCTTTCATACCGAAAGGTTGAAGGGACTTCACGCATGCTAAGAAAAAAGAAAAACATTTTACAAAGACAAATGTTGTGAAAACACTCAGGAAATTATAAAAATACATCAAGGGAAAGAAACATGATAAAACAGTCAAGTTATTATGAAATGCCAGAAAAAATCAGGTTAAATTGTAGAAATAAAACCCACGATGCAGAGCAGTGGCTACTACACCCGATTTAAGGGCTTCTTGGCTCACAGGGTACTTCAAAATAAACTGAAACTGAACTGACGACCGTGCACTCTGGGCCTGACGAGGAGACAACGGCTCGCTCTTCGCCAGGCTCAGCCTCGCCTCGGCCTGCAAGATCAGGCTTGTTCACGATGGTTTCGTTGGTCAAAATGTAATGAGGTGCTGTATCGAATGGGGAGGGTCCTTGCTTGTAAACATCTGGAAATTCACCGCCATTGATGAAAGTTAGCCTGACTGCTGATGAGACACTAAATGTCGAAACCAGTCCAGAGTTTGCCACCTTGCTTCAGAATTTCCTCCGGATTGTCTCTTGTCCCAAGCTCTTACAATGATAAGCTTGTTCAATTCCATTAACGTGTTACATGCTGATCTATTACAGCTCTGATAGTGCTGTTTGTTACTGGCCTTGTGACGTTTGGGGCTTGTGCTCATCAATTATTTATTTAAAAAATACACAGAATTGTATAGAGACCCACAGACCCGCACAGGGACCCGTGCCGTGTGACCGTGTAATTCGGTCCCCGCGTGGCGCCGCGTGCCACCCCCACAGAGCAGCAGCTACGCAGCCGTGTCGGAGGCCTACGTGCCGGCCTACTATGGCCCCTCGGTGGCCTTCTCCTCCTACTCGCTGAGCTCCGAGCCGGCCTGGTCCACAGCGGGCGCCGACCCGGCCGTGCCGTACATCGCCCACCACTACGGGCCGCCGGGGGCCCTCGCCAACGGGGATGCGCCGCTCTCCCACCACCACCACCACGTGTCGGCGCACGGGCACCCGCACCCGCACGCCCACTTCATGGCCGACCCCGGCTACCTGGGCGGCGCGGCGACCGCCACCACTCCGGCGGCCGCGTACATGAGCCAGCGGCAGCAGCACGCCTTCGGCTTCTTCCCCGGCGGGCCCGAATTCGCGGCCTGGCTGAGGCCGTCGGGCGGCGGCGGGGGGGCGGCGGGCGGCGTCGGTGGCCAGGGCGGCCTGCGCGGCTCGCCCGTGTCGTCGCCCATCTCGGTGGCGTACGGCAGCGGTTATGCCTTCCCGCCCAGCTCGCTCGGCGGGGCGGCCGTCGTGGACCCGCAGACCGGCTCGTTCGCCGGCGGCGTGAGCCGGGCGCCGGGCCACGTCGGCGCCACCGCCTCCGCCGTGTCCGGCGGAGGCGGTGGCGGCGGCGGGGGGAGCCCCGGCGGCGTGGCGAGCGGTGTGGTGGTGCTGCAGCAGGGCGTGGGCGGTCTCCGCATCGGCGGAGACTCCCGCGAGCCGCCCGCCGGCGGGAAACCTGGCGCGCCGCCGCCGGTGGCGGCCGGACCGGATCCGGTGGCGCAGGCCGCGGCGGCGACGAGTGCGGCGGCGGCGCCGCAGGCCAAGCCGGCGCCGGCGTCCTGGGCGTCCATCGCCAGCAAGCCGGCCAGGCAGCAGCTGGCGCCGAGGTCGGTGAAGGGCGGCGGTGGGGGCGGCGCGGGGAAGATGGCCAGCGGGACGTCGGTGCCGCCCCCCCCCATCAAGCACAACATGGACATCGGCACGTGGGACGGCAAGGGCCCGGTCAGCAAGGCCACGCCGCCGCCGCAGTTCGCTCAGCCCGCCGACGGAGCTCTGGCACTGGGGAAGCCGCAGGTCGACGCCGGGCAAGAGCAGGCCCAGGCCTCGGCCTCCATGTCGGTGGACGCCATGCAGGTGTCCGCGCAGATGTCTCACTCCATGTCGCCGCCGCCGCTGCCGCAACAGCAGCAGCCGGTACAGACCTTGCAGCAGCAGCAACAGCAGCAGCAACATCAGCTGCAGTCGTACATGATGCAGCAGCAGCAACACCAGAACTTTCAGCAGCAAAGCCATTACCATCACCAGCAGCAGCAGCAGCATGAACACCAGACTCTGCAGAATGGTTACTACGCGATGATGCAGCGCCAGCCAAATATCAACCCGGCTATGCAGCCTCCGCAGGTGCAAGCACCGTTTCAAGAGCATCAGCAGCAACAGCAGCAGCAACAGCAGCAGCAACAGCAGCAGCAGCAACAGCAGCAGCAACAGCAGCAGCAGCAGCAACAACATCATCAGCATCAACAGCAGCAGTCTGATCGCTGGGTGGCTTCACGCAGCTGTGGGCCAGCAATGCTGACTCAAAACGGGAGCCAGCCTGCTCCTATCTCCTCCTTGCCCCAGACACGGCACCAGCTCAACCAGCAGCAGCAGCAGCAGGCTCCTCCTCGACAGAGCTTGCAGCAGCAGCAGCAGGTAACGACACCGTCGTTTGCCGGCGACGGGAGCGGCGGCGGCGCGCCTGGCATCGGGGAACCGGCGCCGGCTCCGCTACAGGCGCCGCCGCCGCTGCTGGAGAAGCTGCAGTCGCACAACGGCTACAACCCGAGCGACTTCGACTGCAGCCCGCGTGACCTGCGGGCCTTTATCATCAAGAGCTACTCGGAGGACGACGTCCACCGCTCGGTCAAGTACTCCATCTGGTGCAGCACCGAGCACGGCAACCGGCGGCTGGACGGCGCCTACCGCGCCATGCAGGGCAAGGGCCCCGTCTACCTCCTCTTCAGCGTCAACGGCAGCGGCCACTTCTGCGGCGTGGCGCAGATGACCTCGCCCGTGGACTACCAGACGTGCGCCGGCGTGTGGTCGCAGGACAAGTGGAAGGGCAAGTTCGAGGTAAGCCTTTGAAACGCACGCGTGGAGTCTACGCCAAATGGCGACAGAGAGCTGGGGAGGAACTCAATAGGTGCGTGGGTAAGATTGAGCCACGACATAAGCAATGTATGTCACGAAGACACTTGGCAAGTGTTGTTAGTTGTTAGCGAGTGGAACCTATGCAATGCACCGAGGGGAGGCCCAAGACCTATTCAAATAATTGTCACCGGTGATGACCCTGAGCGGGAATTGAATTTGTTGCTGGGTTCGTAGCACAGCGCGTAAACATCTCAACTACCGCTCCTCATACATAAATACACAAACACACGTGCGTCTATTAATTATCCGTTTCCCTGTCCAACCATGCACCCTCTTTCTGCTTCCCACTCTCCCTCTTTACCCACTCTCCCTCCCTCCTATCTCTCCCTATCCCTACCCCGTTTCCCACGCTCGCCCCCATGCACGCGCCCCCCACCCCAGGTGCAGTGGATCTTTGTGAAAGACGTGCCCAACTCGCAGCTGCGCCACATCCGCCTGGAAAACAACGAGAACAAGCCGGTGACCAACTCTCGCGACACGCAGGAGGTGCCGCTCGACAAGGCGCGCCAGGCGCTGCGCGTCATCGCCGCCTTCCGCCACACCACCTCCATCTTCGACGACTTCGCGCACTACGAGCGCCGGCAGGAGGAGGAGGAGAGCCTGAGGAGAGACAAGGCGAGGGCGGCCGCCAACGCCAACAACGCCGCCGCCAACGCCGCCGCCAACGTTGCCAACGCCGCCGCCGGCGCCACCGGCGCCGCCGGCAACAACGCCAACGCCGCCGGCGCCGCGTCGGGGCCCGCCCGGCGCCGCCCCCCGCGGACGGCGCGCCCCCGCACGGACGGCCGCTAGAGCGACGGCACTCGCCGGTCCAGGCGGCACGCGCGGTCAGTACCTGGCGCGCGGCGAGCGGCGGCCACTCCGGAGTCGCCGGCGCTCGCCTGTAGTTGTTCACAGCCTTTGCGGAGCCAGATGCCGAAATTGCACATTGCTATGGTAGGGATGAGTTTTATCCACGGGTCGACCGCTTGTTGATCTTCCCCCGGACAAAGTGGTACTCGTTTTGATCCACCCCCGAGCGAGGTGCGATGATGATAACGGTGTCAACTCGTAACGCTCCGCCGCCACGGAGAGAGGGGGAGCGGGGTGACTTGGAGACGCCAGGAGGAGGAACCGCAGACAAACAGAAGTTCGCGTTTTGAATTCGGCAGGCCGCCCTGGTGATTACCGCGGTGTGTATTCGGTAAAGTACGTGCCGTCTGCTTCACGGTGGATGATAAAAGGCCCCCTGGTGTCATTCGAAATGAGAAGGCCACCGTTTTCCATATTTGTCAAATTAGAAACATGACGGCTTAAATCACTCACTGGGGGTTACACACAGCAGCAACAGCAGCGGCGGATTTCGCCCCCTACCGGCAGACCGATGCCCTTGGGTCGCGTGCCGAGTGCCGCCACCCAGACACAGCTACCCCTGGGGCTGCCCTCTCAAACACATTCCCCACACTTGCGCTCGCACACACACTCTGCAAGCCGGCAGGAGGACGCGCGTGCTCTCATGTCACGCTTCTTTTGCACCGTACATAGCCAGCCATGCTTGATGCGCGCAGAGAGGGCGCCCGTGTCGGGAATCGAACCGGGGCCCTTCTTGCCGTGAGACACGAACGTGCGGAGTATTGACGCCATCTTTCTCTCGTCCGCCGCCGTCGTTGTTTGCAGAGGCGGCGCAAGCGCAGCGAGCGATGGCGAGGGTGGCCGGACCTGCGGGCGGGGGGTTGGTTGCTGGAGGTCGCTCTGCCGTCGGGACGCGCGAGCGAGAGGAGTCCCCGGCAGGGTCGCCACCGCTCTCTCTGCTCGTCCTGATAGAGACGCTACCCACGGTGGCCACCGGCCGCGGATTGTTTTGTGTTCGCTTCGAGTTCTTTGCGTCCCTGCCCCATCTTCTCCCCCTGTCCCCTTCGTGTGTGTGCGTGCGCGCACTTTCTGTGTGTGCGTGCACGTGCGCGCGTGTGTGTGTGCATGTGTGTGCGCGCATGTGTGTGTGCGTGTGCGTGTGCGCCTGCGCGCGTGTGTGTGCGCGTGCGTGTGTGTGCACGTGCGTGTGTGTGCGCGTGCGTGTGTGTGCGCGTGCGTGCTTGTGTGCGTGTGTGCCGCGGCAGCAAGGGGTGAGCCGGTGGCGTCTGTCGCGAAGGAGGAGGAGGAGGGGGCGGAGGGTGACACTCGTAGTGCTGTTTGGAGTGTGGACCGAGTCACTCGTAAGCGTAACTTATATCCCCCCAGCCGACGGTGAAGTCGCATCTTTGTTTTTTCGCCGTTTTACTTTTATTTTGTACTTTGGAAGTTTCTGTTTTTCTTTTGATTGTCTCTCAAGTACTCCTCACGTTTTCACTGTAACCGACTGTACCTGTAACGTCATATTTACGCATCTTTGTATTTTATTTCGCTTGGGGACGCGGGGCAGGGAGGAGGGGCGAGAGAGAAGCGCGGCAGCTTTCCAGAGAGGGGGGGGTGGTGTGGGGAGCCATCGTAAGTGTGCGCGCAATGGACCGGTGATGAGGAGGACGAGGAGGCGGACGACGAGGCGGAGGAGGGCGGCGGCGGTGGCCACATCTCCGGTTGCCCGCGTCGCGTCGCCCGTGTTTGAGGAGGTTTTCACGTGTGATTGTAAGCAATGTTTAAACGAAAAAAGCAAAAGCAATTGTCTGCCGTTACAAATTATAGTCGTAATAGTAATGATGATGATCAGAAGACGGGAAGCCTAACGGGGGCTGCGTTGTCGCAGTCCTGGACTGTTGGTCTGTCGGGGAAAAAAGGTGACTTGACAGACCCTCTGCTAACGGTGGCTCCGGTTGGACGGAGCGTGGAGAGAGCGCCGCCCCGAGAGAGACGAGGGAAGCGACGAGGAGAGAGGGGGGGGGGGGACGCGTTTCGTCTCTGCCGCCCCCTGGGGACCGCTCGACCGCCTGAGCCGCGCATTCCGACGCTCCCCGTGAGCGGTAATTATCCAGCCGGCGGGCCAGATGGGTCGACGCCAGGCCACGGCCAGAGCAGCTCACCCTCGCCGCCAAACATCGTCCACCATGAGCCTTCCTGCCCACCCCCCCCCCCAAAAAAAATTAAACCCACGAGCCCCTCCCCTGAGATGAAGACAAGCGTTGAGCAATGTTACAATTTCCCAACAATGAAGACTTCCAGTGTTTAATTAGACCTCCCCCTCTACCAACACGTTTGAGGTATTCGCAGTACTGTACTGGATATTGCCTGTAATAAATGTACTGTACTTAGACCAAAAGTCTTGCCGCTGCGGTGTCTTTGTTGAGTTCTACTCCCGGTTAATGGCAAGGCATTCTTCTCTCTTACATCGTACACAGCAATAACAATTACCTATATTGCCGGGAAACCACCGGGTCCTGTGGCCCCTTTGTCAAGAGGTTCCTGCATTGTCTGTGTTTTTATATTAAGACGTTTACGGCCAATTAATGGGTGTTATGAGTGTTCACCCAATGCCATACCCTCAAAGTCAAAAGTGAGTTCATGTGAGAATCGAGTCATTGGTCCTCATCAGCAGTTTGCAGCCATGTAGAAACCAGTGGTGGAAATTCCACATTCCTATTCCGTGGGGGGGGGGGGGGGGTTCAGATTCCGTCGGAGAATCGCTTATGATCTTCCTCACAAAGTGGTATCGATTTTAGCGACTCCCAGTGGGAGGGATGATGGGCTGCTCCAACCCAAATCCTCAACCGGGACTTGAACTCGCGACCTTCCGACTGAGCTGCGAGCTCTAACGCGGAGCCACCACGGATGCCTTGTTTAAGCCAGCCGCTGTTGCGAGATGCACGCGTGGAAATGTGATCTCGTTTACATTTATAGAGCGCCTGCACCCAAGGCGCGTGACGTGGCTTGCAAAACGCTGACAATGGAATGATGTAGTTGGCAGGGGTGTGCTTCACGGGTTGGGGAATGAGTGACAGCGGCGATAGAGAGGTGCTGAGGGGTCGCGAAAGTGTCGGGGAGGGACGGGAAGGAGTGGATGGGCCAGGGGGAGGGAAGTGGAAGACAGTGGGCGATGGAGAAAAGTTGAAGCTTTTAGAGAGGAACTGAAGGTGGTTAAGGAGGGGAACTGCTTAATATACACGGGAAGTGTTGAGTCTCTGGGCAGTGTTGAGTCTATGAGCAGTGCTGAGTCTATGGGCAGTGTTGAGTCTATGGGCAGTGTTAGTCTATGGGCAGTGTTAGTCTATGGGCAATGTTGAGTCTATGGGCAGTGTTGAGACTATGGGAAGTGTTAGTCTATGGGCAGTGTTGAGTCTATGGGCAGTATTGAGTCGTCTATGGGCAGTGTTTGTCTATGGGCAGTGTTGCTCAATGTCCAAGGGAAGTTGATTCCAGTGGAGAGGTGCAAGGAGGGAGAAGGATCGGGATTGGGCACGGGGAGAAATATCGACCCCAGGCCGAGAGGTCCTCCGCTCCATGGTCACGATTCAAGATGGGGGTCGCGATTGCCCTTCCACTCGAGGGTTCGTTTTGTCCTCAATGAACGTAGCGCCCTCTGTAGGCAGCCAGGTAAACAAGCGGACACCAACGCCACCACATCTCTACCTCCATAAATACACGTTTTACACGTCCCACCAGCCCCGACACGGCCGCCTCCTGTGAGTGCATCATGTCAGCAGCATTGGGTCAACGCAAGAAACAGCTAGGACGGTTTCGACGTTCCGTGTCCCATCAGTAGAGTCGGGCTTGTCTGCAACCAGTGACCTGGTCAGTTTGACGAAAAGCCATTTAATACATGACACAACTTAAACATGACATCGTTGTGGAGAATATAAATAAAACAGTAAACCAGCATTGGTTCAAGCCTGACTGCTGATGGGACACTGAATGTCAAAACCGGTTCAGAGTTTTGTTGAGATTGAATCAATGACCTTGACATTCATTCTTCTAAGAAGGAAGGTCGTGAGGTTGATGGCTTCTGCAGAATGACAAAACATCAAATCTGATTACAGACAGTAGCAGTGCCCACCCTCTGCCGCCCACCTTGCAGGCCAGGTGCCGCACAGGGACAGCTGCCCCTGGGGGCACCCTCGGATCGACCACGAAGCGATCGTCGCCCCCCTCCCCTGCTGGCACACTGACCCGCCCATACTCGACATGACCCGCCTCGGCTGGACATCTGTGAAAAGAGCTTCATAGCTTATCGGATTCCTCCAGTCTAAAGATTTGTTATCATAATGCCAATGTTGTCGATCAGGGTGCCGAGTATCCTTGTTTCGCGTAGGGACAGCTGCAACTGGGTGTGCCCTTTTCAATGAAAGTTATGACGTCAGTCGCTTGTCGTGTCAGGAAAACAACATCACTCTGACGGTCACCGGGACGCGTGGGGAGGAGGAGGGATTGAATGATCGGCTGAGCGCGTCTCGCTTGGCATCCGCACCGCACAAATAAAAAGACCGCCCCCCCCCCCCCCCCGTAGCGAGCACCTATGAAGGCTGGAACGGTTCACGAGGGGTAGTGGGTGGTGGCCAGCCCCACCCCCGACCACCTTTATCTCCCCAGTAGCGATGTTTACACACCTCACTTGGTGTTGTTGGCCGTGGGCCCTGGAATGGAACTCGGGCCCGCGTTGCGTTCCGAGCGCAGCGCCACCGCTCCCCGCGCGCGCACACCCCCACGAAGAACCAATACGAAGTGGGGGCCACGGTGGGGGGGGGGGCAGGGGTCGCCACGCGCTCCGTGTCTCGCGTTGAGGAATTCTGAGAAGCACTCAGCAGAGCAACACCCCCCACCACCACCACAGCGTAGCCTACCCACCACACACTGCTGAGGCCGCCGTGTAGCCGACCCACCACACACTGCTGAGGCCGAGCGTTGTTAGCGAGCACCTATTGAGGAGGCAGTCAAGACGCACCTCCTGGGTTGGTGTGGCCCGGACCAAGCCCCGGGCGCGTTTGTGTCCCCCGTGCTGATGCTGGACACGCCGACGCCCGATGTGAAGTCGACCGACTGGGAGCCCCGGCAGGACCCCCCCCCCGGCAGGACCCCCCCCCCCCCCGCGGCCGTGCCTGGGAACCGCTCGCCAGGGTTCGTAGCCACCTCCACACTCACACAAAGACAAAGATCCCCCGTGTAGACTTAAAACACTGTAGGGGCAAGTGCTGTTAGCGAGCCCCTATGAAGGCCGGAACGGTACACGAGGGGGTGGGTGGCCAGCACCACGCCCGGCCGCCTTTGTCTCCCCAGTGACGATATTTACACACCGCACCAGGTACTCATTTAAGGCTGAGTCGACCTAGGGGATGCACACACACGCTGCTGTGAAGACGGGATATTGCCTGAAACGTCGTGATATGTTCCGTTGTAAGGCAGTGTTGGTGACCAATGTCGTGAGTGGGTTTGACTGTGTACCTGTGCAGCCCTTTTGCCAATCCACTGCTGGATGAGTGTCTCCCCACGCCTGAGCGAGTGAGTCCCTGAGGGGCTATTGTATCATACCTCAATCACGCTGGGAGCATAGACGTGGAAGCATACAAGTGCAGTTCAACCACGTGTTTTTCCATCTCACTACCCTCCGCCGTCACACGATGCAGCCCCGCAGAAGTATATAGCACCTTGTTATGCATGGTGATCGCCCATCTATAAGCGGCGTCCAGCCTCAAATCCTGCCGAGCCCTCAGGAGATTCCTGAGCGTCGAGGCTGACTCTTCCTCGCAGTGTGAGCAAGTGGGTGCCTGGTGCCGGGTGTAAATATCGCCACTGGGGAGACAAAGGCGGTCGGGCGTGGTGCTGGCCAACCACCCCCTCGTGTGCCGTTCTGTCATTCATAGGTGCTCGCTAACAGCACTTGCCCCAACAGTCTGTTAAGGCTACACGGGGGGATCTTTGTCTTTGTGTGTGTTTGTGTGCGTGTGTGTGAGTGTGTGTGTTAATGTGCGTGTGTGTTAGTGTGTGTTAGTGTGTGTGTGTGTGTTAGTGTGTGTGTGCGTGTGTGTGCGTGTGTGCGTTAGTGTGTGTGTTAGTGTGCGTGTGTGCTAGTGTGTGTGTGTGTGCGTCCGTGTGTGACCATGTGGGGAGCGATCTGTCAGCTCACGTCCAAACATCGGTGGCGAATATCTGAACGCAGTCCAGGTCGGCCTTCCCGACCTCGACTGGGTGCCACGGCCCATCGCACACGTGTGTACGTTATTTAAAGATCAACAACAACGAGGGAGACAAAGGCGGCCGGACGTGGTGTTTGCCACCCACTCCGCCCTCGTGTGCCAGTGTCGACCTTTGTAGGCGCTACTCGCTAAAAGCACTTGCCCCAACAGCCTGCGGAGGCTACACGGCCTGTATTTGTCTTTGTGACAATCTTATTTGCGAAACTTTATTTGACACCGGACACAAGTTTGGGGAAGGGGTGGGTGGTGGGGTTCGCGTCTCCCTTCCCAGGGAGTCTTCGAGTCGGCAGACTGCGGCGTGACTCCTCTTGCGGCCGCATTCCTCTCTCGCCTGCGAAACCGGAGTGACCTGTTTTGAGGACCCCTCCACCACCCCACACTCCGCCCGTTCCTTCACCTGGGCACGTGGCGCTGTGCCCTGGGCGCTGGGTCGCACTGACAGGACACAGTGTACACAAAGTCAAAGATGACCCGTGTAGCCTCAACACACTGTTGGGGCAAGTGCTGTTACCGAGTAGCACCTGTATGAAGGCCGGCATGGGGATAGAGGGGGTGGCCAAGATTACGTCCATTTGAGGCTGAGTCGACCTAGGAGAGGCCCAGGACCGGTTCAGATAATCGTCACTGGTGTTGGCCCACTGCACACACACACAGCGGGTGTGTGTGAGAGTAATAATACCACCCCGTGTGCTCGCGCGTGTGAGAGAGAGAGCAGTCAAGCGGCTTTCTCCAACAGGTCCCCGTGCGTGGCACGAGGCGTGTATGAAATATTCACTGTCCCCAACAGTTTGTGAGAGCTATGCGGGGTATCTTTGTCCCTGGGTATGTGTGTGCCGTGTCGCCCTTCATTAATGCAACACTTTCTCCCAAACGGCCTGTTGTGCGTGTGAGTTGGGAGCCGTCGTGCAGCAGGTAGCGCGCTATGCTAAGAACCCGCCCACCCCAGTTCGATTCCCGCTCACGGCCTCAAATGAGGAGCTGGTGCGATGTGTAAACATCGCCACTGGAGAGACAAAGGCGGCCGGGCGTGGTGCTGGCCACCCACCCTCTCGTGTGCCGTCATAGGTGCTCGCTAACAGCACTTTCCCCATCCATCTGTCAAAGGATATCAGGGGATCTTTGTCTGTGTGTCCGTAGTTTGATTGACAGGTTCCTCCCCGTCCTCTACGCACCCAGCACGGAGAAGCAGAACCATGTTTTCAATGCTGAGCCTACCTAGGGGAGAGACGGACCCAGTCGATACCCAGGAGCAGCAACAACAACAGCAGCAACAACAACAACAGCTCGCGTCTTCCCCGGGTCGACAGCTCCTGTTACGTGGGGTGAGTGATGAGCGATTGTGTGTGCGTGTGTGGGGTGTTGTGTGAACGTGTGCGTGTGTGGGGTGTTGTGTGAACGTGTGCGTGTGTAGGGTGTTGTGTGAACGTGTGCGGGGTGTTGTGTGAACGTGTGCGTGTGTGGGGTGTTGTGTGCACGTGTGCGTGTGTGGGGTGTTGTGTGAACGTGTGCGTGTGTAGGGTGTTGTGTGAACGTGTGCGGGGTGTTGTGTGAACGTGTGCGTGTGTGGGGTGTTGTGTGCACGTGTGCGTGTGTGGGGTGTTGTGTGAACGTGTGCGTGTGTGGGGTGTTGCGTGACAGGGCTGCCACCAGTCCAGGCTTGACCCGGACAATCTGTGTCAGAGGTGGCAACCCTAACAGACCCTCTCGGCTACCCACTTCACGTCGCTCATTCGTTGTGCCAAGTCACTCAGTAACTCACTCACTCATCCACCCACCCACTCACTTAAATAGCCACAACACCGCCGCTACTTTCACAACTTGGCAGGAAAACAAAATCAGAATTGGCCTCCCTCGGCATACACAAATAACAACAGTATGTTGTGCACATCTCATGAGTCTCACGGCCTCCTCGGAGTGCATATTATCAGCAGCATTGCGTCCACAGACGAAACACTCGAGACCGGTTTTGACACCAATGTCTCAGGGCCGCGTCCCTGAATTCTACCGGGTGTAGCGATGGGGCTGTGGGTCGGTGCGCTTACTATTGCGCCACCACTCCCCTCTTCCTCCCCGCCATACCTAAATAAATAAATGCACACGTTAAATTAGGCAACCTTAAGGCTCAGCGTCCCCGGATGTACAGAGGAGAGGGCGGATTTGGAACTCACCGCACGCAGACAGACGAGCAGAGAGAGAGAGAGAGACGCGCAGAGACGCGCAGAGAGAAACCCGCGTCGACACGGCCACGTGGGTAGACAGAGGCGGAGACGGAGAGACACGCGGAGACACAGAAGCGCGGGGCATGCGGAGGGCTCGCTGCATACGGTGCGTGGCACAGTTGTGAAAGTGTGTCCGTGTGTGAGTGTGTCTGTGTGTCTGTGTGTGAGTGTCCGTGTGTGAGTGTGTCTGTGTGTCCGTGTGTGAGTAAGTTAGTTCTGGGGAGCGGTAGTGTAGCGGTCAGTGTCCTGCGCTACGAACCCGTCGACCCCAGTTCGATTCCCGCTCAATGCCAACAATGTGAGCGATTCCAGATTATCTGAATCGGGCCTGGGCCTCCCCTAGGTCGACTCAGCCTTAAACGAGTACCTGGTACGGTGTGTAAATATCGCCACTAGGGAGACAAATACGGTCGGGCGTGGTGCTGGCCGTTCCGGCCTTCATAGGTGCTCGCTAACAGCACTTGCCCAACAGTCTGTTAAGGCTACAGGGGCATATTTTTGTGTCTGTAAGCTGCTACTGTGTAAACATCAGCACTGGGGAGACAAAAGCGGCCGGGCGTGATGTTGGCAATACCTCGTGGGCCGTTCCGGCCTTAATAGGTTCTCGCTAACAGCACTTGCCCCAACAGCCTGCTAAAGGCTATACGGAGATCTGTGTCTTTGTGTGTTCTTTGAGCTCACCTCAGCATGCTGTCAAATAACAGCCGGTCACGTTCGGCAAAAGCATTGCCCTGAAAGGGGGGAAACTATCGGTGACGTTACGGAAAATGGCCCTTCGTGATGCTGCGTTGGCAATGCACCATCACTAATGCAGTTTGAGAGCAATGTACAGTCTAGTTAATATGTGCTCGCTAACTGCACTCGCTCCAGACGGGAGGGTAACAGTGTATGCTGTGTGCGTGTACACTCCACTGCTGGATGAGGCAGCCCCACGCCCCGCCAACAACAATCAACAACTCAGCATATTCAGGGCTATTGCCCGAAACGTCGCCTATACATTTTAAGACCATGTCCTCACTCTGGGCTGTTGGCCCGCGGTTCTTAGCCGGGGGTGTGCGGGGACCCCTGGGGGGAACGCGTGGCGATGTCCCCAGGGGTGAAGAATCATGTTGCGTGAATGTGTCAATATGGAATAACAACGATGAAATGTAAATCCGTATGGTCACCTATAACGATACATAAAATACCTTCCTCAACTCATTGATCGTTGTCAATGCGGGTTTCCGAGAGGAACCAGCGTTTGTTTTTGTGTTTTAGTGTTTTTTGTGTTTTAGTGTTTTTGTGTTTGTGTGTTTTAGTGTTTAGTGTTTTTGTGTTTTTGTATTTTAGTGTTTTTGTGTTTTAGTGTTTTTGTGTATTTGTTTTTGTGTTTTTGTATTCGATTGCAGTTACCAGCGAGTTCAGGATACCTCACAAAAAGGGCATTCAGTTTCAATATCGAGTTGAATGCTGCGTGTTCCATGTTGTGTCAGTCAACGGGGCGAGGGGTGGGGTGACTGGGTTGAAACAGATTTCAAGAAGGAGGCGGTGTGGGTGGGTGGGTGGCGGGTGGCAGTGGTAGCCAGGAAAGGTTAGAGACCCGCTGGGGTTGGGCTGAAGCAAGCCGACTTTGCCCCCCCCCCGTCCCTCCGTGCGTGTCTCGTCGAGGTAACGATCGGCGCGCGTAATCTTTACGCAGTTACTGCGCCCGGGAGGATGAAGACAAACATCCCGAGAGCACGCGACTCCAAGGTTGGGAAGCACCACGGACCCCCCCCCCTCCCGTCCGCTCCGATTCTATCATCTCGCCACGGCACCGGCGTGTGGGTTGAGGGGGTCAATACGCTTTCTCTTGCTGCTACGAAGAAGGGTCATTGCTCGAAACGTCGCAGACGAATGTGTGCAGAGTGTTTATTTGGTGGGGGTTTGTTTTGCGTGACGTGTTGAAACTTTCACCTGTACCTTGGTCTGTGATCTTGCAATGAAAGGCGCAATAGCAACAGCAAACATGATTAGTGTTCGTGCCCTCGACATCGGATGAACTCTACCGTTCACAAAAGACAGAGATCCTCCGTATGGCATAAACAGATTGTTAGGGCAAGTGCTTCTGAGCGACCACCTAATGAAGGCCGGCACTGCACACGAAGCCTCCTCCATTCGCCTGCACCTCCCATTCACTCCGGTCACGCTTGATCACTCTTCTATCGCGACTGCCATGGCTCGTGGTCCCGTGAACCTCACACGATGATTCCTCCAGCCGTGTTGAGGACTCGGCCTGCAGACACGGACTGTATCGTCTCATCCACCACACTGTGTTCCACCACCACCATTACACTGCAGTTCGCAACAACTCACTCACCCACCTACTCAACCACTCACTCACCCACCTACTCCACCACTCACTCACCTACCTACTCCACTACTCACTCACCCACCTACTCCACCACTCACTCACCCACCTACTCCACCACTCACTCACCCACCTACTGCACCACTCACTCACCACCAACTAAACCACTCACTTACCCACCTACTCCACCACTCACTCACCCACCTACTCCACCACTCACCCACCCACCTACTCCACCACTCACTCACCCACCAACTAAACCACTCACTCACCCACCTACTGCACCACTCACTCACCACCAACTAAACCACTCACTTACCCACCTATTCCACCACTCACTCACCCACCTACTCCACCACTCACTCACCCACCTACTCCACCACTCACTCACCCACCTACTCCACCACTCACTCACCCACCAACTAAACCACTCACTCACCCACCTACTCCACCACTCACTCACCCACCAACTAAACCACTCACTCACCCACCTACTCCACCACTCACTCACCCACCTACTCCACCACTCACTCACCCACCTACTGCACCACTCACTCACCCACCTACTCCACCACTCACCCACTACGCGACATAACTCGACAACGTAGGGAAGGCTCATCGCCGTCACCGTTACCCGTTATGAATGTTCACAGCGAAGTCGCGAATGTGTTGAATTTGTGTTAAGTTGTTCTACTATGAAGGCCCATTGCCCGAACCGTCGCCTGTTACGTAGTTTATTTTAAATGCCACAATGTTGTCGACGAACGTGCAGTTATGTATTTATTTATATGCAGCGTGTTGAACCTCTTGCCAGTTCGCCTTGGGCGGGTGACGTCACAGGGGGTTGGTGCCCAGGGCGCCGCTGCTGCTGCTGCACTCCGAGGCCCGGCACCCGAGTTAGACTCCGCGCGCCAACACCGCCGGTGACAATGATCTGGACAGGGTCTTGGGCCTCCCCTAGGTCAACTCAGCATTCAACCGAGTACTTGGTGTGATTTGTAAACATCGCCACTGGGGAGACAAAGGCGGCTGGGCGTGGTGCTGGCCACCCGCCCCCTCGTGTGCCGTGCCGGCCTTGATGCTACTCGCTAACAGCACTTGCCCCAAAAGTCTGTTAGGGCTATACGGGGGATCTGTGCCTTTATCTGTCTCTCTACCGCCGCTTGATCTCTTCTTTCCAAAAATAATCGCTGCTCGACACAGACGCTTAAACCGATCAGAGCGCGTGTGTGTGTGCGTGCGTGTGTGTATGTACGTGTGTGTGTATGTACGTGTGTGTGTATGTACGTGTGTGTGTATGTGCGCTACAAACCTGGCGACCCGGGTTCGATTACCCGCTCACGTCCACCACCAGTGACGATTATCTGAATCGGTCCAGGGCCTCCCCTAGGTTGACTCAGCCTCAAATGTGTACCAGGTGCCGTTTGTAAACGTTGCAACTGGAGAGACAATTTCGGCCGGGCGTGGTGCTGGCCACCCCACCCCCCTCGTGTGCCGTGACGGCCTTCAGAGTTGCTGCTGGCAAACAGCACTCGCCTCAACATTCTGTTCCGGACCACACGGGGGAGTCTACGCCGTTGTCTTTGTCGTCGGCTCCACGTCCGCCTCCTGCAGACACAGACCATGAGCTTCATGGGCCACCTGGCGGGCCAGGTGCTGGTGACAGGTGCGCGACCTCTACAAGGGCCTGAACCCTGCCACGCTCACGGGCTGCATCGACGTGATCGTGGTGCGGCGCGCCGACGGGTCGCTTGCCTGCTCGCCCTTCCACGTGCGCTTCGGCAAACTCGGCGTGCTCAGCTCCCGCGAGAAAGTGGTGAGCGCGATTCGAGCGATGATCGGCCGAGTGATGTGGTGCAATACTCAGACCCCTTAGGCCCCACACTGCAGAGGGCGGGACACCCCCGTGGTTTGTAGTGTGGGCAGTTTCAAGGTGGATTTTGCCAATGACATCACCAAACCCCGCCCATCACAGTACCCCCGCCCCACCTCCCCCCCGTGTGCAGGTGGATATTGAGGTGAATGGTTTCCCCGTGGATCTGCAGATGAAGCTTGGGGACAATGGGGAGGCGTTCTTTGTGCTCGAGACCGACGAGGTGAGAGATGAGGGGTGTTGCGGGGCGATGGTTCACCCTGGGGTCACCGCCTGGACCATCCAGTCTGGCCTGGACGGTTCGGGGATTCACCTCCTCGCTCGGGTGATGGCAGGAGTTGATGTGCACCTAGATCTCCCCCAATCACTCACCCACCCACCCACTAATTCCCTCACCCATGCACTAATTCACCCAACCACTCATTCACTCACCCACCCACCCACTAATTCCCTCACCCATGCACTAATTCACCCAACCACTTATTCACTCACCCATTCACCCGCCCACTTATTCCTTCACCCACTCATTCACCCAACTGGGATATCAGCTGGGGTAGATTCAAGCTCTGAGAATGAAAAACGTCGCGTCCATTGGCAGGCGATGGAGGTTGCTCGCCGTGGCGGCGCGCCTGGCCAAGTGCTGCCGTCCACTGCGTGTGTTGGACCAGAGGTCACTTCAAGGGGTCTCGGTGGTAGCTCTGTGGTATCCACTTCTCCAATACGGGGGGTGGTGGTCGGCAAGCTGCCACTGTCCGATTCCCTGTGGGGTCTCTCAGGGGGTGCCTCATGACCAGCGGCGCAGGGATTAACGAGGAGGATTTAACGGAGGTGGCTGTCGGTAGATTGGCCAGGTGGCGAGGTGCTGATGACGCCGCGTGTCCGGTGACGAGCGGCTCTGACCGTCACCCGCGGCCAAGGGGTGCCTGGGGAATTACGGGAGCGTGTGTGTGTGCGTATGTGTGCGCGTGTGTGTGCGTGTGTGCGCGTGTGTGTGCGCGTGTGTGTGTGTGCGCGTGTGTGTGTGTGCGCGTGTGTGTGCGCGTGTGTGCGTGTGTGTGTGTGCGCGTGTGTGTTGGTGTGGGGAGCGGTGCCAACACTAGGGGGTACAGGTGGTGCATTGGCCAGTCATCCCAGTCAGTCGACTCGTGGCACCTGGGTCTGCTCCGTGACCTGCTGCCCGCGGGCGTAAACATCGCCGCCACCGGGGAGCCAAAAAGGCCGGGCGTGGTCCTGGCCACCCACCGCCTCGTGTCCTGTGCTGGTCTTCACAGCTGCTCGCTAGCAGCACTTGCCCCTCCAGGCTGTTATATGGGGGGGGGGGGGGGGGTTGGGGGGCGGACTTTGTTGTAGTGGTCGTCGTGGCGGACTCACGGTGTGAGGGTGGCTCACGGACTGAGGGGTGGGTGGCTCACGGTGTGGGGGGTGGGTGGCTCACGGTGTGACGGGTGGCTCACAGTGTGACGGGTTGCTCACGGTGTGAGGGGTGGCTCACGGTGTGCGCTTGCAGGGGGAGCTTCCTTCCCACCTCTCCACGTCTCCCATCCCCATGGGCGGAGCCGGCCCACTGAGCCAGCAGCATGCCACCCCGCCCCCCTCTACCACCCCCCCAGCACCACAGGTAGCCCCCACACACCTGGTGGGGTGCATGGTGGGTGGAGTGTGTGGTGCATTGTGGGTGGAGTGTGGTGCATTGTTTGTGAAGTCTGTGTGCATTGTGGGTGGAGTGTGTGGTGCATTTCGGGTAGAGAGTTGGGCATTGTGGATATCGTATTGGTGCATTGTGAGTTTAGAGTGTAGGGTGGTACATTGTGGGTGTCGTTTAGAGAGTGTTGCATTGTGGGTGTGCGGTTAGCAGGGCGATCCGTCCAATGCTGCGGGTAGCACAGTCGCTATGGAGATGCTCAAGCGGCAGAGGATGAGGAGGAGGGAGGAGGAGGTGGGGGGAGGAGACTCCACGGACGAAGAGGACGAGGATGACGATGATGATGATGGGGAGGGGGGGCGCGGACGAGGGGGCGACGGGGGAGCCATGTTCAACTTGGAACTCAGCCCCGACGAGGAGGAGGAGGTGGAAGAGCGCGAGCCTGGAGACTCCTCGCCGGCGCGGAAGAGGAAGGAGAGACGGAAGAGGGGGTGAGCACTCGCGCGGGTCTGTGGAGGGTATTGTGCGGAGTGGTGGCTCCGCTGTTAGCACGCCGCACAATGACGCCCAGTGGCCTGCGTTCTATTCCTGCAGGGCGCTGCCAGGTTTCTTCCTGGCCTCTGGACCCCGTCAAAATACGACCGATGGACAATTGGGATGTTTGGAAAAAAGACAAATAAATAAATTACATTGTGCAGGCTCCTTTAGCGGACTTGCTAGGCAGCTTGTAACAATGAGTTTTTGTGGTTGTTAGAGCCGCCCTCTTTACACGCGACGAGTGATTTGCATTGTCACATCTCATTGCAACGCATTATAAAGGGGCACCCCCAGTGGCAGCTATCCTTGTGGGACACAAGCTTGCCAGTAGGGGGCGATTGATTGCTGCTGCGTGTAATCCCAGTAGAGCTATGTGGAGAGTTGTATTGTGGTTATATTGTGGTTGTGTTGTGGTTGTATTGTGGTTGTGTTGTGGTTGTATTGTGGTTGTGTTGTGGTTGTATTGTGGTTGTGTTGTGGTTGTATTGTGGTTGTTTTGTGGTTGTTTTGTGGTTGTATTGTGGTTGTTTTGTGGTTGTATTGTGGTTGTTTTGTGGTTGTATTGTGGTTGTATTGTGGTTGTGTTGTGGTTGTTTTGTGGTTGTATTGTGGTTGTGTTGTGGTTGTATTGTGGTTGTGTTGTGGTTGTATTGTGGTTTTGGTTGTAGTTTTGTGCCGGGTCAGATGGAGCACCGTGTGAGAGCCCCCACCTTCATCCCGAGCCAGAAGACGGTGTCAGACGGAGAGTGGAGTCCCACGCCCAGGTACGGGCGGAGACGCGGGGACACAGAGGTGCGGGGACACGGGGACGTGGGGACAGGGAGACATGGAGACACGGGGACACGGGGACACGGGGACACGGGGACGCGGGGACGTGGGGACGTGGGGACGTGGGGACAGGGAGACATGGAGACACGGGGACACGGGGACACGGGCACACGGGGACGTGGGGACGTGGGGACACGGGGACACGGGGACGTGGGGACAGGGAGACATGGAGACACGGGGACACGGGGACACGGGGACACGGAGACACGGGGACACGGAGACACGGGGACACGGGGACACGGGCACACGGGGACGTGGGGACGTGGGGACACGGGGACACGGGGACGTGGGGACAGGGAGATATGGAGACACGGGGACACGGGGACACGGGGACACGGGGACGCGGGGACGCGGGGACGTGGGGACGTGGGGACGTGGGCACACGGGGACGTGGGGACACGGGGACACGGGGACACGGGGACACGGGGACGTGTGGACACGGGGACACGGGGACGTGGGGACATGGGGACACGGGGACGTGGGGACGTGGGGACACGGGGACACGGGGACACGGGGACACGGGGACGTGTGGACACGGGGACACGGGGACGTGGGGACATGGGGACACGGGGACACGGGGACATGTGGACACGGGGACACGGGGACGTGGGGACACGGGGACACGGGGACACGGGGACGTGGGGACACGGGGACACGGGGACACGTGGACGTGGGGACACGGGGACACGGGGACGTAGGGACATGGGGACACGGGGACACGGGGACGTGGGGACATGGGGACACGGGGACACGGGGACATGGGAACATGGGGACACGGGGACACGGGGACGTGGGGACGTGGGGACGTGGGGACGTGGTGACAGGGAGACGAGTTGTTGTTGTTGTTGTGTCCAGTCCTTCGTGCAGCCCCAAGAGCGACTCGGAGCTGAGCGTCCACCCCACAGGGGAGCGGCGCACGTCGGTCATGGAGCAGCACATGCAGTGGGCCTGGGGGGCCTTCCCCAGGGCGGCGCTGGTGAATGGGGGGGTGGGACCCAGCCTCCCCTCCTCCCACCCTCTTCCTATCCCCCCACCACCCCCCTCCTCTTCCCTCCTCTCACCTCCGCACGTGCGAGTCGGAGCGTGCATCGTGAGCTGAGCTATCGGTATAAATCGATGAATTGACGATGCATCGTCACCAGCGAGGACCATAAAGGTGGTGTGGGAGGGGTGGGCTTATTGCCCCCTCCCTTGGGACCCAGAACATCCGGCGCTGTGTTGATGACTTTATTTTTTATTAAATTCACGGCTGTGTATATATATTAATATTTTTGGGACCCCCCCCCTTCTCTCCCCCGCCCCCTCTACGCCCCTCCCGTCCCTCCCTGCTCCACCTCTGCAGCAGCACCGGCCCTCGGTGAGTGGGGAGCAGCGGAAGGCAGAAGGGGGGTCCCGATTTCAATCCCGCAGAGGAGCGCAGTGCTCCTGGTCGAACATGGAATCATCATCAGCAGCAGCAGCAGCAACATCACGAGCAAGATCATTAGTAGCAATTTCAGCACAAGCAAATGGAACAATATCAGCAGGGCCAAAAACACTTGAATCAGCGGCCCGAATTACAACATCATCATCATCATTATCAAAAACAAAAACAATAGTAGAAACATCATCAGCAGCAACAGGTTCATTATCATCAACAGCAGCAACCACCACCACAGCAAGACAAGCAAAAGGAACAACAGCAGCAGTAGCAGCACCATCACCATCAGCATCACCAGCAGCAGAATCTGCAGCTGCACCAATAGTATTGGAAGCTTCAGTGAAATCATCATCAGCAGCAGCAGCAGATCAGACGGGTGACGTGCTGGGCGACCCGCCGGGTAACCCACCGGGTAACCCATCTGGTGACCTGCCGGGCGACTCATTGGGTGACTCATTGGGTGACTCATTGGGTGACTCATTGGGTGACTCATTGGGTGACTCATTGGGTGACAAGCTGGTCGACTCACCGAGGGACCCGCCGGGCGACGTGCCGGTGGAGTCGCCGGGCGACGTGCCGGTGATCGTGATCGAGCGCGCCGAGACTGCCGCTGCCGCCAGCAGGGTCCGGCAAATCCCGGCCCCCCAGAGCTCCGGGGGGACCCAGACCCCCTACGGTGCGGCGGGTGGGACCCCCAGGGCCCCCCTCGTGTCATGGGACTCGGTGTACGAGGATGCGGTGGAGGTGGGGGATGCTGCTGCTGCGATGGGCAGTGGGAGAGGTAAGTGTGCAGTGCACGGCGATGAGTGGGTGGGTGAGCGGGTGAGAGATTTTGTGGTGAGTGAGGGCGTGAGCGAGTGGGTGAGTTCGTGTGCAAAGCACTAAGTTAAGTGAGTGAATGAGTGGGTGAGAGAAATGTGGGGAGCGGTAGTATAGTGGTTAGTGCACTGCGCTACGAACCCTGCGACCTGAGTGACTATTATCTGAACGGGTCCATGGCCTCCCGTAGGTCGACTCAGCCTATAAGGAGTGTGCGAACATCGCTACTGGGGAGACAAAGGCGGTCGGGCGAGGTGCCGGCCACCCACCCCGTCGTGTGCCGTGCCTGCCTTCGTAGCTACCTCGACTCGCCGACAGCACTTGCCCCAACAGCCTGCTGAAGCCTATACGGGGGATCTTTGTCCGTGTGCCACTGTAGAGAACCACGCGGCGGACGAGGTGTGGGGTCAGCCGAGCGTCTCAGGGGAGGCGCCCCCCTCAACCGTCGTTGCCGGCGGCGGCGACGACGGCGGCGTCGACGGCGTCACGTGCTCCAGTGACGAGGTGAGCCGCCGCCGCCGTCGCCGCCGTCGCCGTCATCCGGGACGGAGGAGCGAGAAAGGGGGGGGGGTCGTTGGGGAGATGGGAGGGGGGTGGGGGAGCAGATGAATCGTTACGCGGTGGGTGAAGTACGACACCAACCCCCCCCCCTCTCTTCTCCCCCCGCTCGAGCTGCAGGCCGGCGAGCTTGCCCCTGGCGGGACCCCCGCGCCCCCCCCTTGGGGGCAGCCCCCCCGACGGCGGCGCGGACTGCCGGTGGGACTCCCCCCTGGGCCCCCCCGGAGGGCCCCGGATCGCGCTGTCGCTGTGCGGGGGGCTGAGCGACACGGGGCAGCTCACGGAAGGTGCGGGGCGCCCGGGAGTAGTGCTAGTGCCTTACGCCGGTGTTAGACGCGACTACCGCGCTGCACACCTTCGCCGACCGGTACCGACCAATGCGGTGAAGTATGGCCAAATGATCCTCACGACCCGCTTCTGGGCACCATCCAGCAGTGGAGTGACACGAGGCCTGTGCCAGTGATGACGCACGGCATTTAACCGATTGCGTAACAGATTCATGAATGCAGATGACGTGGATACGCAGATAATGCGCATCTACGTGTCTGCCTCTCCACACGTAGAACATTAAAGCTGCGGGCATTTACGTAATAATTTATATTCCCCATAATGATGCTAAAGATGATTGCTTTTTGTGTATCGTACAGAGTGTTGCGTTGAACTAAGGCCAATATATCTCAGTCAGAGGGGACATTGCTCCGTCAGATTCACACGCCACCTGAGTGATTGACAGTTGACCGTACTTCTGTGCCCCCCCCCCCTCCCCAGAGCGGTTCCGCGAGCGCCGCGTCGCCTTCCTGGATCTGTGTGAGAACCCGGAGCTGCTCAGCGACCCGCAGCTCGTGGTGAAGATCGGCAACAGGTGAAGACGCGGCACGGCACGGCCACGGGTGGGTGGGCGGCCTGGGTAGGGGCTGGCAGCAGTGCGTCTGCCTCTCGGCTCGTTCACATTGCAGACTTCGCTGCTGCTTCTACTGCCATTCACACAGACTTAGGCGCTTCACAATAATTATACAACTCTACACGAGACGCCAGTGATTGAGCTACAGAGTGGGGTGGTTATTAAAGTTGTCGTGGTGGTGCAGTTGTGGTGACAGGAGAATGGCTTTTGAGTGGTTAAAGAGGGGTAGGGGTTGTAGTAGTGGTAGGGGTTGTGGTTGTGGTAGGGGTTGTGGTAGGGGTTGGGGTTGTGGTAGGGGTTGGGGTAGTGATAGGGGTTGGGGTAGTGATAGGGATAGTGGTATGGGTTGTGGTAAGGGTTGTGGTAGTGGTAGGGGTTGTGGTAAAGATAGGGGTAGTGGTAGGAGTTGTATTAGTGATATGGATAGTGGTAGAGGTTGGGGTAGTGATAGGGTTAGTGGTAGGGGTTGGGGTAGTGATAGGGATAGTGGTAGGGGTTCGGGTAGTGATTGGGGTTGGGGTAGTGATAGACGAGATGGGGGTTAGTGGTCTTCAGGGAGGAAGGGAAGCCGGTTAAGAAGGTCCCCATGATGTAGCTGCTCGCCCCGAGTGCTCTGATATGCGTGGCGTTGTGTTTGGTCTATCAGAGCATGTGCCGTCGCATGTTCAACACAACTACATGTGGTCAATGCAGATATGATCTCTTGCAAAAGGTTTCCATTAGGTGTTTTTTACATCTTAACACCCGTTTTATTGCCAAAAAGGGGAAACCCTATTATTATTACTTTTTCATACTGTTATATCACCTCCAGTGTGTCTGTGTGTTGGTGTGTGTTGGTGTCTGTGTGTTGGTGTGTGTCTGTGTGTGTGTCTGTGTGTTGGTGTGTGTGTCTGTGTGTTGGTGAATCTCTGGTGTTGCTCACCACAGCTATTACAACTGGGCAGTGGCGGCTCCCATCCTACTCTCCGTTCACGCCTTTGGGAGGCAGCTACCACAGGTGCGAACGGGAAGACACACACACACATACTCATTTAGGGCTGAGTCGACCTCGGGGAGGCCCATGACCGGTTAAAATCCACAGGTAGCCAGCGGCACGCCCGGCTGGCATTGTCTTCCCAGTGCTGATGTCTACACACACTGCACCAGGTACTCATTTAAGGCTGAGTCTACCTAGGGTCCACACGGGGGACCTCTGTCTGTGTAGGCGTGTGTGGACCGCCTGGTGAGGGAGAAGATGTCCCGCTCGTCGTATCGCTGGTGGTTCTCATGGGGACGCCGTGACAACGCAGCGCTGGTAACACTCACCACTCGCTCACCACTCGCTCACCTCCCGCTCACCTCCCACTCACCACTCACTCACCTTCCACTCACCTCCCGCTCACCTCCCACTCACCTCCCACTCACCTCCCACTCACCACTCACTCACCTCCCACTCACCTCCCACTCACCACTCACTCACCTCCCACTCACCTCCCGCTCACCTCCCACTCACCTCCCACTCACTACTCACTCACCTCCCACTCACCGCCCACTCACCTCCCACTCACCTCCCACTCACCTCTCACTCACCTCCCACTCACCGCCCACTCACCTCTCACTCACCTCCCACTCACCTCCCACTCACCTCCTACTCACCGCCCACTCACCTCCCACTCACCTCCTACTCACCGCCCACTCACCTCCCACTCACCTCCTACTCACCTCCCACTCACCTCCCACACTTCTCAGTGTCACTCGCACTTGCAGCTCTAGTGACTCACCTGTGACCCTCCCCCGTGACCCCCCCCCCACCCCTCCCCACCGTGCCGGCAGGAGTCACCGGGGAGGGGCGACGTGGCGAGCACCCCCAGTGGCACCGAGTCGAGCCCCAGCACCAGCACCAGCGCAGCCTCCACCACACACAGGTGACCCCCCCCCCCCCGCTCACCCCCACCACCCCCCACCCCCCACACTCACCTCCACTCCCACCCTCCCTCCACCCCCCCACCACCCTCCACCCCCCCACCACCCTCCACCCCCCCCACCACCCCCACCCCCCTCCACCCCCCTCCACCCCAACCCCCACCCCCCCTCCACCCCCCCTCCACCCCCACCCCCCTCCACCCCCACCCCCCCCTCCACCCCCACCCCCACCCCCCTCCACACGCGGACTGAGAGGCGGTCAGCACGCGACGTCATCAACCCCTCTGACCCCGGCCCCCCACTCGTCTTGCCCTGGCTCACAGCCCCCCCCCCCCCCACTCGTCTTCCCTGGCTCACAGCGCCCCCCACTCGTCTTGCCCTGGCTCACAGCGCCCCCCACTCGTCTTCCCTGGCTCACAGCGCCCCCCACTCGTCTTCCCTGGCTCACAATGCCCCCCACTCGTCTTGCCCTGGCTCACAGCGCCCCCCACTCGTCTTCCCTGGCTCACAATGCCCCCCACTCGTCTTGCCCTGGCTCACAGCGCCCCCCACTCATCTTGCCCTGGCTCACAATGCCCCCCACTCGTCTTGCCCTGGCTCACAGCGCCCCCCACTCACAGCGCCCCCCACTCGTCTTGCCCTAACTCACAGCGCCCCCCACTCACAGCGCCCCCCACTCACAGCGCCCCCCACTCGTCTTGCCCTGGCTCACAGCGCCCCCCACTCACAGTGCCCCCCACTCGTCTTGCCCTGGCTCACAGCCCCCCACTCGTCTTGTCCTGGCTCACAGCCCCCCACTCACAGCGCCCCCCACTCGTCTTGCCCTGGCTCACAGCCCCCCACTCACAGCGCCCCCCACTCGTCTTGCCCTGGCTCACAGCGCCCCCCACTCGTCTTGCCCTGGCTCACAGCGCCCCCCACTCGTCTTGCCCTGGCTCACAGTGCCCCCCACGAGGATTCCCCCCTGGAGGTGCAGGGACCCCCACAAATGCAGAAGCTGAAGCCGCCCCCCACCTCCCCGCTGGACACGCGGCCCCCCGCTCCGGCGTTCCGCAAGACACTGCGTTTGTCCTCGCAGCAGCTCGTGAGTGCTCGTGGGGGGGGTATGAGGGGGTTGGGGGGTAGCCTGCAGCTGCTGCCCTTGTCGAGGGGTTGTAGCAGTCGAGGGGGTCGTGTCGCACCTCCGATTAGCAGTTGGCCACGTACGGTGCGACAGAAGTTCTGCATAGACACGTACACTTCAGTGCTCCCATTATTGTCCAGTGCTCCCATCATTGTCCAGTGCTCCCATCATTGTCCAGTGCTCCCATCATTGTCCAGTGCTCCCATCATTGTCCAGTGCTCCCATCATTGTCCAGTGCTCCCATCATTGTCCAGTGCTCCCATTATTGTCCAGTGCTCCCATTATTGTCCAGTGCTCAGAAATCAGAATCAGAAACGGTTTTAATCGCCATGTAAGTTTGCACAAACAAGGAATTCACTATGGCGGGACGGTGCATACATTGAACAAGTAGGAATCTTAACTTATATAAAAGGTATACACTCTAACTATACTAACGTTACAAAGTATAAGTAATACCAAAGGGCTAAAATCTTTAAAATTATGAATAAGTAGACCTTATAAAATGCGAATGTAAAATGTTAATTAGCCATATTAAACAATCTTAAAATACAAAAATACAAATAAGATTACACGTTGTAAGTATGGAAAGGTGTAATTATGTAGATAAAATGTTATAGTAAGTGTAACAGTCATTTTAAGTGTAAAAGTCATTTTAAGCCCTTGGCCTTGTTGAGGAGGCCAACAGCGGATGGGAAAAAACTGTTTTTATGACGTGAGGTTTTGGTCTTGATGGACCGCAGCCTTCTGCCGGAGGGTAGTAGCTGGAACAGAGAGTATCCAGGGTGCGAGGAATCTTCCGCAATCTTCCTCGCTCGCTTCAGGGTCCTCAAAGTGTGCAGGTCCTCAAGGGTTGGTAGATTACAGCCAATCACCTTCTCAGCAGTGCTGATGATACGCTGCAGTCTGCTCTTGTCCTTGGCAGTGGCAGCAGCGTACCAGACGGTGATGGAGGAGGTGAGGATGGACTGAATGATAGCTGTATAGAAGCACACCATCATTGTCTTTGGCAGATTAAATTTCTTCAGCTGCCGTAGGAAGTACATTCTCTGTTGAGCTCTCTTGATAAGGGAGCTGATGTTCAGTTCCCACTTGAGGTCCTGGGAAAGAATAGTGCCCAGGAAGCGGAAGGACTCAACATTGGTGACTGGGGAGTCGCACAGGGTGATGGGGGTGAGTGGGGCTGTATTCTTCCTGAAGTCCACAACCATCTCCACGGTCTTAAGAGCATTAAGCTCCAGGTTGTTCTGGCTACACCAGGTCACCAGGTTGTCAGCTTCCCTCCTATAGTCAGACTCATCCCCATCAGAGATTAGCGCAATGAGGGTGGTGTCGTCCGCAAACTTCAAGAGTTTGACAGACTAGTGACTGGAGGTGCAGCTGTTGGTGTACAGGATGAAAGCAGAGGGGAAAGGACGCAGCCCTGAGGAGATCCGGTGCTGATTGACCTGGCGGCAGAAACTTGTGATCCCAGTTTGACACACTGCTTCCTGTCAGACAGGAAGTCTGTGATCCATCTGCAGGTGGAGTCTGGCACGTTCAGCAGGGAGAGCTTGTCCTGAAGCAGGGCAGGGATGATGGTGTTAAAAGCCGAGCTAAAGTCCACAAACAGGATCCTGGCGTAGGATGCTGCGGAGTCCAGATGCTGTAGGGTGAAGTGGAGGGCCATGTTAACTGCGTCATCCACAGACCTGTTGGCTCTGTAGGCAAACTGAAGGGGGTCCAGTAGAGGGTCTGTGATGGCTTTGAGGTGGGCCAGGACCAGGCGCTCAAAAGACTTCATTACCACGGAGGTAAGGGCGATGGGTCTGTAATCATTTAATCCTGTTGGCCTTGGCTTTTTGGGCACTGGAATGATGATGGAGGACTTGAGACAGGCTGGTACATGACATGTCTCCATGGAGGTGGTAAAGATGTTGGTGAACACTGGAGACAGCTGGTCCGCGCAGTGCCTGAGGGTGGCTGGAGAGACAGAGTCCGGCCCAGCTGCTTTGTGTGGGTTCTGCCTCTTGAAAAGTTTTTTAACTTCTCCCTCCTGAATGGAGATAGTTGTCTCTGTAGTGTGGGGTGGGATAGGGGCCTCTTGGGTGGGAAGGGGTAGTTCAGGACAGTCCAATTGTCTTTCAAATCTGCAGTAGAACTCGTTCAGGTCGTTGGCTAGGCGGGAGTCGTTAGTGGTGTGGGGGGCTCTGGGCTTGTAGTTGGTGATCTGCCTGAGCCCTCTCCAGACAGAAGCAGAGTCATTGTCATGCTCTACGCGTCAGACTCTCACCGAGCCTCAAGAAGCATCCTCAGGAGGGTCCTGCCGAGTGTCCTCAGTAGGAGGTGCGATGTTGATGTTGCCGCCACTGCCGCCGCTGCTACCGCTGCCGCCACTGCCGCCGCTTCTGCCGCTGCCGCTGCCGCCGCTGCTGCCGCCGCTACTGCTGCCGCTGCTGCCGCTGCCGCCGCTTCTGCCGCCGCTGCTGCTGCTGCCGCTGCCGCCGCTTCTGCCGCTGCCGTTGCCGCCGCTGCTGCTGCCGCTGCCGCTGCCGCCACTGCCGCCGCTGTTGCCGCCGCTGCAGCGGCACACGAGGGGGTGTGTGGCCAGCACCACGCCCGGCCGCCTTTGTCTCCCCGGTGGCGATGTTTACTACACACCGCAGCAGGTTCGAATTTGAGGCCGAGTCCACCTAGGGGTGGCCCGGCGTTAACCGTGAGCGGGAATGGAACCCGTCCCCCGTGAGCGCGCAGGCCAGCCTGGGGCTGCGTCCGGGCGCCAACGAAGTGCGTTTCAGCGTGACCACGCCGTTCCAGGGCACGACCCAGTGCCAGGGCACGCTGCACCTGTGGGACTGGGACTCGCGTGTCATCATCTCCGACATCGACGGCACCATCACCAAGTGAGGGCAACGCGCCGTCACATCACCGCTCCATAACATCATCGCTACATCACGTAATCGCTACGTCACATCCTCGCTGCATCACACCATCAGCCCATCATCACACTCCATGGCAGCATCTCCCATGAACCCACCGCGCTCTCTAAATCCGTGCCGCCAGGTCGGATGCTCTCGGCCAGATCCTGCCAACGCTGGGCAAGGACTGGACGCACGAGGGCATCGCTCGCCTCTTCCACCGCATCCACCAGTGAGTCGACCCTTGTGTGTGTCTGCGTGTCCGCGTGTGTCCGCGTGTGTCCGTGTGATCGCGTGTGATCACGTGTGTGTCTGTGTGATCGCGTGTGATCACGTGTGTGTCTGTGTGATCGCGTGTGATCACGTGTGTGTCTGTGTGATCGCGTGTGATCACGCGTGTGTCCGTTGATCACGTGTGTCCGTGTGTCCGTGTGTGTCCGTGTGATCACGTGTGTCCGTGTGATCACGTGTGTCCGTGTGTGTCCGTGTGATCACGTGTGATCACGTGTGTCCCCGTGTGTCCGTGTGATCACGTGTGTCCGTGTGATCACGTGTGTCCGTGTGTGTCCGTGTGATCACGTGTGATCACGTGTGTCCCCGTGTGTCCGTGTGATCACGTGTGTCCGTGTGATCACGTGTGTCCGTGTGATCACGTGTGTCCTCGTGTGTCCGTGTGATCACGTGCCTGTCTAATGCACGCGTCTTCGGAGCGGTAGTGTAGCGGTCAGCGCACTGCGCGATGAACCCGGCGTCCCGAGATTGATTCCTGCTGAGGGCCAATAGCAGTGACGATTATCTGCACCAGTCATGGGCCTCCCCTAGGTCGCGACAGCCTCAAACGAGAACCCAGTAGGACGTGTGAACATCGCCACTGGGGAGACAAAGGCAGGCGTGGTACTGGTAACCAACCCTCTCGTGCGCCGTGCCGACCTTCATAGGGGTTCATGTTGAACTTCTTGCGCTCCGTACGTAGTCAACCGCAATGATCGAATGTGCGGGGAAGGACAACAAACTAAGCGCTAAAAGCAATTATCGCTAACAGCACTTGCCCCAACAGTCCATCAAGGCTATCCGGGGGATCTTTGTCATTGTAGGAACGGGTACAAGTTCCTGTACTGCTCAGCGCGTGCGATCGGCATGGCGCACATGACGCGCGGCTACCTGCAGGGCGTGAGGGAGCAGGGCACCATGCTGCCACGCGGACCCCTGCTGCTCTCGCCCAGCAGCCTCTTCGCTGCCCTGCACAGGTGAGGCGCAGGTGAGGTATAGGTGAGGCACAGGTGAGGTACAGGTGAGGTACAGGTGAGGTACAGGTGAGACGCAGGTGAGGTACAGGTGAGGTACAGGTGAAGTGCAGGTGAGGTGCAGGTGAGGTGCAAGTGAAGTGCAGGTGAGGTGCAGGTGAGACACAGGTGAGGTGCAGGTGAGGTGCAGGTGAGGTGCAGGTGAGGTACAGGTGAGACACAGGTGAGGTACAGGTGAAACACAGGTGAGGTGCAGGTGAGGTGCAGGTGAGACACAGGTGAGGTACAGGTGAGACACAGGTGAGGTGCAGGTGAGGTGCAGGTGAGGTACAGGTGAGGTGCAGGTGAGACACAGGTGAGGTGCAGGTGAGGTGCAGGTGAGGTGCAGGTGAGGTGCAGGTGAGACACAGGTGAGGTGCAGGTGAAACACAGGTGAGGTGCAGGTGAGGTGCAGGTGAGGTGCAGGTGAGGCGCAGGTGAGATGCAGTTGAGACACAGGTGAGGTACAGAGTGCTCTAATTACTCGCCTTGCGTGGCCAGCACAGGGTGAATCAGTCTGTGCTCACAAACGAGTCTGTATGTTTGAACGTGTGTCAGTGCATGTGTGCACGTGTGTGCGTTGTGTGTCCGTGTGTGCGTTCATAAAAAAACCATGTGTCTTTGTCCGTGTGTGCGTGTGTCCGTGTGTGCGTGTGTGTGCGTGTGTGTGCGTGTGTGTGCGTGTGTCTGCGTGTGTGCGTGCGTGTGTGTGTGAGAGAGCTACTGAGCACTTGTTTTTCCTTCTGCCCCCCCCCACACCCGATGTGCCCAGGGAGGTTATCGAGAAGAAGCCGGAGCGGTTCAAGATCGAGTGTCTGCGTGACATCGGCCGCCTCTTCCACCCCACCCCGGAGCCCTTTTACGCCGCGTTCGGCAACAGGGCCAACGTAAGGTCGACTCAGCCATAAATGAGTACCTGGTGCAGTGAGCATGAACATCAGCGCTGGCCACCCTCCCCATCGTGCGCCGTGCCGGCCTTCATAGGCGCTCGTGAACAGCCCTTGTTAAAGCAGTGCGCGGAGGCTACTCGGGGGACCTTTGTCTGTGTGACTGTGCGCAGGACGTGTTGGCCTACAGGGAGGTGGGGGTGGCTGAGCCGAGGATCTTCACGGTGAACCCCCGCGGGGAGCTGGTGCAGGAGCACGCACGCACAGACAAGTCCTCGTGCGTGCCCCCCCCTCCCCACTCACCCCCCAACCTGCCTTCATCCCTCCTCCCCTCCCTCACTCCCACCCTCCTTTCCCTCTTCCGCCCTCCTACGTGCCTCCCCCCTCCCCTCCACCCTCCACCCTCCCCTCCACCTTCCCGTCCTCACTCCCCCTCAACCCTCCTTCCCCTCCTCCTCCTTTCTCCTCCCTCCCCCCTCCCTCCCTCCCTCTCCCTCCCCCTTCCCTCCTCCCCTCACCCCCTCCCTCGATCCCTACCCTCGGAGTTAAATTCCAGCTCACGGCCAACATAGTTGATGATTGTTTGAACTAGTCCTAAGTATAAGCATCAGCACTGGGGAGACAAAGGCGGCCGGGCAGACGAGGCAGTTGCCATCCGAACCCCTCGTAGGCCACGCAGCCGCCTCAGGTGTTACTCTCTAATAGCACTTGCCCCAACAGCCTGCGCGACCTACAGGGGGGACCTTTGTCTGTGCGTGCGCATGGCAGGTACGGGAAGCTGCATGACGTGGTGGACCACGTGTTCCCACGGCTGCCCACGGCGGGGGGAGGCGGAGCGGGGGAGGGGCCCCCCAGCACAGCCTCGTGAGCGGCCCGGAGACTCCCGCAGGCCCCCACCTCGGCCTGCTCCCTGCACCTCGTCGCGCCTCTGCCCTGCTCGCCTCGATCCTCCACGTCACCCCCACGCACGACCCCCCTCCCTACTTCCCACCTCATCCTCCCTCCACCCACCAGCCCATCCACTCCCTCCCACGACCTCCCACACCACCACCTCATCCGCCCTACACACACCACCTGCAACCCCTCGCACCTCCTCCCACCTCCACCATCACTGCCCAATCGTCGACATCCTCACATCGCCTCCACCCTCCACCTCATCCTTCACCTCCTGCCCACCTCCACTCACCACCACCACCCACCACCACCTCCACCCACCACCACCCACAACCACATCCACCCACCACCACCTCATCCTTCCTCCACCCACCTGCACCTCCCACTACCGTGACCCTCGAACCTCCCACCACCATGCTCCCTCGTCCTCACCTCCACCCCCTGGTTTATGCTGATGTATTTATCTACCCAGATATATATTTACAGGCGATGAAGGCGCATTTGAAAACATTGCCATGTCACGTTTCACGTCAATGTCCCAAAGCTACGATGATGTCAGCGCTGAGTCAGGAGTTGAAGTGATTCAGAAGCACAAGGAGTAAAGCCGTAGAGCTAATAAGCTCTTCTCGGCCGGCAGACATCATCCAAGCATTTCACAATTACAAATTTGAAAAACACAAATTTACTAATAGCAATTATGCTGTAAATTTACATTCAGACAAAAACTTTGGTGATTTTAATAACAGAGTAAGTTTCAGTTCAGTTTATTTTGAAGTACCCTGTTAGCCAAGAAGCTCTTAAATCGGGTTTCATCATCATCATCACCATCATCATCATCACCATCATCATCACCACCACCACCATCATCACCATCAACAACAACAAAAACATTGCCACTTCTCTGACAAACGCAGCAAATCACAGTAAAATAAATCGATGATAACAATAAGAGGTGAGAGAAATGAAAAAATACTGAGCAAATCATCAGTACAATATTAAAATTATCATTACAAAAAAGAGCTTAAATATAGGTTATCATCAACTAGGTGGTTCCAACATTTTGGGCCAGCTACATGAAATGTTTTCGATCCAAATTAAGTGCGAAATCTGGGCACAATTAGTCGACAACGATTGCTGTGATTCTGTGGTCTTGTGTATGAGCCATTCATCACCGAACATTCATATTTGTGCTATTATCTTCGACCTCGATGTAAAACTAATTGCACGCCGGGAAATGTTTCGCTGTCTGATTTAGATATTAATATTATTATGGTTAGATTTAAATAGTATGGTTATATATAAATAATACTATTGTTATATATACATATTGGTATGGTTGCATATAAATAATATTGTGGCTATAAATAGATGTTCACGAGCTTGTGGCGGCGCCGCCTCGTGGCCACAGCGCGGAATGTCGCTCCAATCGCGACCGCGACGGCGCGTGGCGCGGCAGGTCAAGGCGTTGTGACGTCACAAGAGCCCTCGTGACGTCACAAGAGCCCTCGTGTGCACGTGCTCATGTGTGCACGCGTGTATGTATGTATCTTTAACTTCTTCCGCACCGTACGTCGGCAACCGCGCTAATCG
The DNA here is from genome assembly GCF_015708825.2 of Lethenteron reissneri. Classification (NCBI taxonomy): domain Eukaryota; kingdom Metazoa; phylum Chordata; class Hyperoartia; order Petromyzontiformes; family Petromyzontidae; genus Lethenteron; species Lethenteron reissneri. The sequence continues at coordinate 561,843 of NC_083797.1, forward strand.
GAGGTGCGGGGGAATGACAACAGAAGGGCCCTCCTGCTATGCAGCTTTGTTATATATACTCAACACAGTTGCTCAATAAATACAGACCTTAAAGGTCCAACACGTCGAGCAGCCAGCAAAAACGGCACTCATTAAAGTTGTAACAGATGAGAGTGTAGAGCGCGTTTATTCGTGAGCGAGGTGATTATTGTGAGTGTAAGAGCTTGGGGAAGAGAGGCGATGGTGGTGGTGGTTATCACAGGGGGAGGGAATTCCAAAGTGGAGCAGTGCGAGGGAAGAGGTGGCGAGAGGAGTAAAGTGACCTGCAGTGTGGTGAGTGGGGGGTGATTGGGTGAGTGGGGGGTGATTGAGTGAGCGAGTGAGCGATCGGGTGAGCGAGTGGGCGATCGGGTGAGCGAGCGGGCGATTGGGTGAGCGAGCGGGCGATCGGGTGAGCGAGCGGGCGATCGGGTGAGCGAGCGGGCGATCGGGTGAGCGGACAAAGCGTGTGCGAGTGAGTTGCACCTGAGCCATGTGGGGCTGCGGTTGGGAGTTCGATTCCTGCCCAGTGTTGTACTGAAGGGTTGTTCCAGAATTACCGGTTCGCAAAGTCTGGTAACCGGTTTTGTACCGGTTTTGTAAACCCATTCGCTTACCGGTTATGCAGGAACACGATGTGAGTGCCCCCAGTCTATCGTGGTACCGCTCAGTAGCGACGCGGTCTTCCACGCTCGTCAAGTCGGGGCGGTCGAGAGACGCTTGTGAACGCGCCGCTACCCCACAGGAGAGGGAGGTGTGGGGGGGGGACGACGACTCCGAGGCGCCGGGAGGGGGCCACAGACGAGGAGCAGCAGCAGGTGCAGCAGCAGGTGCAGCAGCAGGTGCAGCAGCAGGTGCAGCAGCAGGTGCAGCAGCAGGTGCAGCAGCAGGTGCAGCAGCAGGTGCAGCAGCAGGTGCAGCAGCAGGTGCAGCAGCAGCAGCAGCCACGCGGTGGTGAGGAGCCGACGCCAAATTACCCGCACCCAAAGCCCTGCGGTTCTCTTCATGTTTCTCAGCACCCTGAGAAACCCCACGCGTGCGAGGGGGGGACACTATATCCCACACAGGAGGGACACGTCGAGTACTTGTTGCTGTTGTTGTTGCTGTTCTGCCTTCTGACAGCTCCTCGACGCCAACGGGAAGGCACTTTCGCGACATTTCCGTGATCCAGCAACCCTCGCCGCTTGCCCGCAGTGCTCGATGACAGACCACGTGCTGCTGAGCCACCGCCAATGGGCGATTGTCTCATCCATAGGCCCGGTTGAGTGGCGCGCACCGGTGTCCCAGAGCTTTGCTGGAAAGGGTTGGTGGATCAGTCAGAGATATTTAGCGCGGGGCACGTAGCCCGTGTAGCTACTTGTGCTACTGGGAGAATCCGGCACTGCAGCAGTGAAGAGTCTGCGGCGTGAGGCCGTGCAAGGTCATCGTGGAGGTCGGCAAATAAAATCGAACACTCGGCACTTTCCTCAAACAAAACACCACCGTGTGTGGCTTTTAAATAAAACTATTATACTCGACGTTTCGGGCAATTACCCTCCTACAGAGCACAGTTTGTTTCCTGCCCATTTCTTATCTGTTTTTCCTCTTAAGGCCGAACACTGTTCTTGGTGTTATTGGCGTTGCTTGTGCACCGCTGCCAACGCAGCAGCAGCAGCAGCAGCAGGAGCATCACCACCACGTCGTTTGTGTTATGAAGCTGTTGTCGTGATGGGGGTTTTCATCATCCACACGTTGGATTTCCCCATCGAGTACATTCCCAGCAAACACACCAACCTTGGCCCAACGTTCCGTGTTTACTTGGTAATGCCCTCTACGCGGGACGACTCGTGGCACAAAACCAAACCGACCACATAAACAAAACAAAATGCGTAGAAGTCAGCAGCTGATGTTTTCTTTTTTGCAAAACATGTATTTTTGTACACAGCTCAATATTTACAACCAACATTTTGCAAGACCCGGATATAAATAGATAAATACTGGTAGTGTATGATGGTTATGATCGTGACATCATACACAGTAAACACAAAGGGCGATGCAGCGACACAATTGGGCATCACAAATCCCCCCCCCCCCCACGCAATCCAGCCAGTCACGTGTGTACATTGCGCTGCTGGACCCCCACGGCAGCCAGTCACGTGTGTACATTGCGCTGCTGGACCCCCACGGCAGCCAGTCACGTGTGTACATTGCGCTGCTGGACCCCCACGGTAGCCAATCAGAGTTGCCCGTTTCAATGTTGAGATCACACGGACCAATCACGGTAGCCAATCAGCTTTTGTCCGTTTCGACTGCTGAGCAACTACGCTGACCAGTCACGTGTTCATATTGATGGTGCTGTTTGTTGCTGGCCGTTTGATAATGTTGGGCCTGTTCCGTTCCAACAAAAGCAACATCGATCGGCAAAGCCGCCGCCCCGAGTGTGTTTACAGACATTGCCCGACATCCCAGGCACTGGCCTCTCCCAATTTCACGCGATTCGCTGTGTCAGCATTTCCAAGAAAACAATTATAACAACAATATTAATATATTATAATAAATTATACCGCCCAACTTAACTTGATAACTTAGGAATGAGTCCTCCATCCATTCATCCAAGCGTTCATTCATTCGTTCTTTCGTTGCAAAACAGGCAGAATGTTGAAAGACGCCCTATTAAACAATACCGTATATATGTTTACACACAACGTATGTATGTTGAACTTCTTTCGCACCGTACGAGTGTGTGCGTGTCCACACGCATACAACGACGGCGCGTGTGGACGAGCGGTGCGGCGGGGGGAGGAAGGGGAGGAGGGGGCTGTAAACGTGGAACGGGACGCGAGACGCCAGAGAGTGAAGAGGTTCGTGGTGGTAAATTAATGTTTAGACACGTAACGATTTTGACAAATATGTGTCGCGAGTCCCTCCACCACCCGGCGGCGATGAGAGTCGTGACGCCTCACTCGGAACTGCGAGGGGCGTTCGGATTCTGATGGTGAGGATTAGGGGCGCAGGCAGTGCGAGAGGACGATTGGGAGTTGGAGATTAGAAAAGGGCCACGGGTAGTGCTAGAATGGGATTGGCTCGTGCGATTAGGGTCGGGCTCGTGGTATTATTATGGACTGGTACAGTCGAGTTGCGGGTAGTGCTCGTGTCTGGTTGCCTAGTTAGTGGTAGTGCTCGTGTCTGGTTGCCTAGTTAGTGGTAGTGCTCGTGTCTGGTTGCCTAGTTAGTGGTAGTGCTCGTGTCTGATTGCCTAGTTAGTGGTAGTGCTAGGGGCTAGTTAGTGGTAGTGCTAGGGGCTAGTTAGTGGTAGTGCTAGGGGCTAGTTAGTGGTAGTGCTCGTGTCTGGTTGCCTAGTTAGTGGTAGTGCTCGTGTCTGATTGGCTAGTTAGTGGTAGTGCTCGTGTCTGGCTGGCTAGTTATCGGTAGTTCTAGGGGCCGGCAGCATTGGGGCGAGGGGTGGGGTTGGCGGGTACGGATCTTGGTAGTGCTGGGTGCTGAGTGGTTGTTGGGCGAGGCTCTGTCCAATGCGCTTCGCCAGGCCACGCTCCACTCCGGTTCTTCCCCTCCCCCTCTCGGTGGATGCCGAGCGGTCGAATCGCTAACTCGGGACTTCACCGCCGGGCGGCGATGTCGTCCGACCGCGGGAGACGGAGCCCAGGGTCCGTGCGGCGGCGAGTAACGCGACAACATCCGCTGCGCTGGCGGCTGCGACGATTCCGATGTGGAGCGAATCCTTCCTTGGCCTCGGGGCTGATGATGATGACGGCGGTGGTGGTGGTTGTGGTGGGAGCCACTCTATCTCGCTGCGCTCTCGCGGAAAGGCACTTCTTTTGTTGTTGTTGTCGTCGTCGCCGCGGGGACTCCGCGGTGTTCCAGACACCGCAGCGCTGGCACGACTCGGCGGTTCGAGCTCTGCAACACAACGGCAGAGGGGGGGGGGGGTGAGCGAGGGGGGAGAAAAAGACGCCGCTCCTTGTCCGTGCAGCCCCCCCTCCTCTCTTCGTCTCTCCCGACCCGTCAGCTCCCGTTCTTCCGCTCCGTGCCCATCACGTTCCTCTCATCTCCCCCTCTCTCTCGCCTCTCTTTGCTAAATCGGTGCCGGTTCGGGTGACCCTTGACGGCCGAGCAGACCACCCCCAGACATCGTAGCGAGAGGGCGAGTCACGTGTCAACTCACCAGTGGCCGGAGGAGCAGCGGGGGCCGTTGGCGAGGCGGATGAGGAGTCGCGCGCACCGCTTGTAGTCTGCGTGGGAGAGAGAGATGGAGAGGCGTGGGTGGGAGTGAATAATCATCATCATCATCACCTTGTGCACGTGGTGGGTGTGTACAGGCCAGCACCTTCACCCTACGTGGCCGCGGACAATGCACGCGAGTGCATTGTCCGTGATGGGCTATTACGGGAGCCCGATAATAATGCACTATAATTGGGCTGTCGTAATTGATCCCATTACATACGCCGACACAAGCAGAGAGCCTCCCTTATCGCCTTAACACACTGTTGGGGCAAGCGATGTAAGCGCGCAGCACCCATGAAAGCCGGCACAGCACACGAGGGGGTGGTGTGGCCAGCACCGCGCTCGGCCACGTGTCTGCCAAGTGATGATGTTTATTACACCAGGTACTCATTTGTGGCTGAGCCGACCTAGGGTGGGCCCAAGACCTGTTCAGATATTCGTCACCGACGTTGGCTGTGAGCGGGAATCGCCGAGTTCGTAATACAGTGCGCTAACCACTGCGCCACCGCTCCCCACTGACATTAACACACACACATTAACACACACACATCAGCACACACATTAACACACACACATCAACACACACATCAACACACACACATTAACAAACACACATTAACACAATGACAAAGATCCCCCTATAGCCTTAACAGACTGTAGGGGCAAGTGCTGTTAGCGAGCACCTATGAAGGCCGTAACGGTACACGAGGGGGTGGGTGGCCAACACCACGCCCGACAGCCTTTGTCTCCCTAGTGGCAATGTTTACATACCGCACCAGGTACTCATTTGAGGCTGAATTGACCTAGGGGAGGCCCGGAACCGGTTCAGATAATCGTCACTGGTGTTAGCCGTGAGCGGGAATCGAACTCGTGTCGCTGGGTTCATAGCGCAGCGTGCTAACCGCTACATTAACACACACACATTAACACGCATACATGAACACGCATTAACACACACATTAACACACATTAACACACACATTAACACACACATTAACAAACAAACACATTAACACACACATTAACACACTAACACACATTAACACACTAACACACATTAACACACACATTAACACATACATTAACACACACACATTAACACACACATTAACACACACACATTAACACACACACATTAACACACACACATTAACACACACACATTAACACACACACATTAACACACACACATTGACACAAACAACAACACACACATTAACACACACACACATTAACACACACACACATTAACACACACACACATTAACACACACACACATTAACACACACACACATTAACACACACACACATTAACACACACACACATTAACACACACATTAACACACACACATTAACACACACACATTAACAAAGACAAAGACAAAGATCCCCCGTATAGCCTGAACAGACTGTAGGGGCAAGTGCTGTTAGCGAGCACCTATGAAGGCCGGAACGGTACACGAGGGGGTGGGTGGCCAGCACCACGCCCGACCGCCTTTGTCTCCCTAGTGGCGATGTTTACACACCGCACCAGGTACTCATTTAAGGCTGAGTCGACCTAGGGGAGGCCCAGGACCGGTTCAGATAATCGTCACTGGTGTTAGCCGTGAGCGGGAATCGAACCCGGGTCGCCAGGTTCATAGCGCAGCGCGCTAACCGCTACACTACCGCTCCCCACACATTAACACACAGACATTAACACACACACTCAGAGCTCGGGGATAATCTACAGAGGCGGCGACGCGACCCTTGCGGCAGCGCCTTCGCCGCTTGTTGTCGCAGAGGCTCGCGGTGGTACTCACATTCCCGGTACGTGCACTCGCGGGTCTTGTGGTAGACCAGGTAGTAGTCGTGTATGCAGGCCGGGGGGAAGTGTAGGGGACCTTCGGGGGGGGGGGAGGGACGACAGCCCGCACGACGCGAATTAATTTCTGCTCCGATGAATCTGCGCAAAGCTCCGTCTCAATGTCTTCCCCAAACCCACGGGCCGCACACACGTGGCCACCCCGAGGCCCCGTTCCTTCTGGAGGTGGCATCGACTCGGCGGCGTTGATTCAAGACGAGCAGCGACTCGTCGGCAGAAGTCGGAGAATCACGGATCGGAACTACCAAGGACTCGTTCGCTCGCTCTCTCTCTCAAGGATATGGAGGACTCACTAATCTAGCTGCCCGCCTGATTATGCTGGTCGTAATTACTTGTAAAACGTCGTACTCGAATTGTAAATGTTGTGTGTTTGCTCTCCAACACACCGGTTAGTGCGGAACTAGTAACGAATTTGGCACGTTCTGTTCACGTGACAAACCTTACTAGTTGGCTGTGGCGGGTAATGATTTAAGAACCCCCCCCCCCCCCCATGGCTTCAACTGCTACGCGGGGAGACGGAGTCTCCGTCTATCAGTTCAAGTTACAAACGCGTCGTGTCCATTGCCCCGGACATGTCTGTATGTGCTGCAAACCGTTTACTAACCGGTTTAAACGAATTTTTAATGCGGTTACCGGTCTTTAAAAAAAACCCAACGATTTAAAAAAAGAACCTCTGCTACGGGTGATGGGGATGTGCAATCTCTCGGGATCCCCTAGGTTTGGGGGTTGTGGGGACCTCGGGTTTTAGTGACCCGCGGGCTCTGGGGGTCCCGGGGATTGGGGGTTCCGGGTTCTGGGGGTACCTGTTAGACGACTGATGTATCTGTCCTTGGAACTCTCTTTGTTCGGCCGCGCTCGTTCGCGAATATCCAGCTCTAGAGAGGGAGAGAGCGAGAGAGACGATTAGTACCCATAATACGTGTTATATTGTCGGTATGTTGAGCTTCTTTCGCACCGTACGTAGCCAACCGTGCTAATCGGAGGAGCAATCGGTGCAGGAGGAAGTTCCCTTCAATTTGCTGCTTAATCTACGCTAGGGCTTGGTGAGTGTTCACTCACAGCACTTGCCCGAGCAGGCTGTTGTCACGCTCTGCGGGGGATCTTGCTCTGTGGTGTCGGCGTCACGCAGAGAGCAACGGAGAGTTGGGGGCGGGGAGAAGATTTGAAGATCCCCCGAGCAAACATTTTGGCAATTCTAAACAACGACGTTTCGCTGCAGACCCCAACCATCATCATCAGGTGTTCAGCAAAAGCTCTGCTTTCACCTGATGATGCTGGATATAATCTCCAGCGAAACGTCGGACGAAATTGGCTCCCCTTCAACATTGCTCCCCTTATAATCTAGAATTGCTCCCCTTATAATCTAGAATTGCTCCCCTTCTCTTGGTTGTTCGCCGTCCAGCCAGAAGGGCCGGGGTCGCGTGCTGCTCACGACGCCGCGACTCGGTGCGGGAGGCTCTGTTTGTCGCGGGGTTCACGCGACCCACGAGGCGACGATCTGACCCCGGGAGACGCGTAATCGTGAATCGTGAATCGTGGCAAGGCCCCCGACCCGTAACGTTTCCCGTAAACGTAAAAACGGACAACGTTTTGAAAAAAAAAATATTGGTGGTTAAATTGACGGAATATTCCTGTGGGATTTCCGTTATTTTACAGAGAACTACGTTATATTGACCCCCCCCAACCTCCCCCCACCAATGTATTGACAGGATATTTGTAGGACCACGTGGCAGCTGCAGAGTGAATCTTTGTAGCCTTATGGGATTGTTCATTTACCCAAAATTGTTTTTTTAATATGTTTACAGACAACACAACAACGGAATTATAGTTTTAACGAACAAATGCACTAATTATAATCTACTGTCATTTTTATTTCTTCTAATTATATTGTTTTAAAGATCCTAAAAAAAGTCTATGTAATAATGAGTGCCAATCATCATCATCATCACTCGCACCTACGATTAGCATGGTTGGCTACGTACGTTGCAAAATAAGTTCTACATATATAGATCACTGTCATCATCACCATCATCATCCTCACCATCACTATCATCACCACCATCCTCTACAGATTGTTCATGATAGCAATCGCAAAGCAAATCATTTGCTGCTGCTGCTGCGTCGGCAGTGGTGCACAGACAACACCAACAACTCAACACACTCGTTAACAACAACAACAACCACACCACTATGTGTGTGGCTTTAAAATCGATCACCATGTGCTATGTGGCTATGGAGAAGGACTATTGCCCGAAACGTCGGTGAAGGACCACTGCCACGCATGCAATAGTGCTATTGACGAGTGTGTGGAGCTCGCACACTGCTCGACTGGGTCAACGATGCAGAGCCCCGTCCCTCACGACGCCCCCCGCCATCCCCTGTGCTCAGCCACGTCTCCACTCCTCTCTCCTGGCTCCCCTCCATATCAACTCCCACTCCACATCAACTCCACATCAACTCCACATCAACTCCCACTCCACATCAACTCCACATCAACTCCACATCAACTCCACATCAACTCCCACTCCACATCAACTCCACATCAACTCCCACTCCACATCAACTCCCACTCCACATCAACTCCACATCAACTCCCACTCCACATCAACTCCACATCAACTCCAACTCCACATCAACTCCACATCAACTCCCACTCCACATCAACTCCACATCAACTCCAACTCCACATCAACTCCGCATCAACTCCAACTCCACATCAACTCCAACTCCACATCAACTCCACATCAACTCCAACTCCACATCAACTCCGCATCAACTCCAACTCCACATCAACTCCAACTCCACATCAACTCCACATCAACTCCACATCAACTCCCACTCCACATCAACTCCACATCAACTCCAACTCCACATCAACTCCACATCAACTCCACATCAACTCCACATCAACTCCAACTCTACATCAACTCCAACTCCACATCAACTCCACATCAACTCCCACTCCACATCAACTCCACATCAACTCCACATCAACTCCACATCAACTCCACATCAACTCCCACTCCACATCAACTCCACATCAACTCCCACTCCACATCAACTCCAACTCCACATCAACTCCACATCAACTCCAACTCCACTTCAACTCCACATCAACTCCAACTCCACATCAACTCCACATCAACTCCCACTCCACATCAACTACCACTCCACATTAACTCCCACTCCACATCAACTCCCACTCCACATCAACTCCACATCAACTCCCACTCCACATCAACTCCCACTCCACATCAACTCCAACTCCACATCAACTCCAACTCCACATCAACTCCACATCAACTCCCACTCCACATCAACTCCACATTAACTCCCACTCCACATTAACTCCAACTCCACATCAACTCCACATCAACTCTAACTCCACATCAACTCCACATCAACTCCCACTCCACATCAACTACCACTCCACAATAACTCCCACTCCACATCAACTCCCACTCCACATCAACTCCCACTCCACATCAACTCCACATCAACTCCCACTCCACATCAACTCCAACTCCACATCAACTCCAACTCCACATCAACTCCACATCAACTCCCACTCCACATCAACTCCACATTAACTCCCACTCCACATTAACTCCCACTCCACATCAACTCCACATCAACTCCACATCAACTCCACATCAACTCCCACAGGCAACTTCACTAAACCATTTTTCTTCCACCCTTAAGACTTCTCTTTTTTTCAATCGTCTATCCCTCTACTACTTCCTGTCCTCATTAACCTTAACCATCCTCCCCTTCCCCCTTTCCTAACCTCGCCAGCCCTCCCTTTTCCTACCATCACCCTTCCTTGCCATCCCTTCCCCTCCCCAACACTCACGTCCCATCCACTTTCCCCATCAGACAATACTCCTAATGTACCATTTTTAATTCGTGAGAAGCGCTTTAACAAGAGCGTCGTATAAAATCCTACATCAGATAACACCGCAGCATCTCGGTGGCACCGGCTTCATTGCCTGTCGCGAACCATTATCGCCCCCTGCAGGGAATATTTATAACAATATTCAGTAATAATAATGAGCAACTCGTTACGCTGTGCCGCCGCCACCGCACGGCATCCGCCCGTCGCTCTCGTAGAGAGAGAGAGAAAGAGGGGAGGAGGAGCCGCAGACGAGGAGCGGGAAGGCAGCATCAGCAGCAGCCACGCGGTGATGAGGAGCCGGCGATAACAACAATTTCCCCCCAAGCTCTGCGGTCCTCTATATATGAAGGTGTTCCTGTATTGGCCAAATTATAGACGTGGCAGGTCATGACTTTTCCTCGACGCCCACCCACGTGGTAGGAAGGGAGTTCCACTACAGCATCTGTGCGGTGACCCACCAACCCTCGCTGCTGCTGCTGCTGCCTCCACAGGGTTACAGCAGCCACGTTCAGCAGCAGCAGCGTAGCCGCCACCACCAGAGACAACTCTGACTCGTATCATTCCTCCCGAGTCTCTTGATCTGTACTCGACATCGCCTCCGCTCCCTCGAACCGCCGCATCAATGCCATCTGTTCACGTCGCACGCTCCGCATTGTGTGACGAGCCGTGTTCGGTTTAATGAGCTGGAAAATTGGGACCACCTTTTAATTGGCCAATTTTTGCCTAATTGGGAATATTAACTGTCGCGCGTTCCTGATGCCACCCACCTCCCCCGCCCCGCCTCCCAGCCCCCACCTCATCCCCCCACGTGTAGTCGTTTGTGTTCCTTGTGTCCCTTTAATGAGGGATGCACCTTCTTCTGTGTCTGTATGTGTGTGAGAGAGGTATGTGTGAGAGAGGTGTGTGCGTGTGCGTGAGAGAGGTGTGTGCGTGTGTGCATGTCTATGGGGCGCGGTAGTGCAATGTTTAGCGCGCTGCACTACAAACCCGACGCCCCGAGTTCGATTCCCGTTCACGGCGATTATCTCAACTGGTCCTGGATCTCCCCTAGATCGATTCAGTCTCAAATGAGTACCGGGTGCGGTGTGTAAACATCGCCACTAGGGAGGCAAAGGCGGCCGGGCGTGGCGCTGGCCACCGACCCCCTCGTGCGCTGCGTAGTATACAGCGACCCGCGTGTTCGGTTTCCGATCACGGCCAACATCGCTCCTGGGTCTCCCCTGAGCCTCCCCTAAGTTGACAGCCTCCCATGAGGTGGCCGTGTGGCTGATGGAATGTGTCAAACAAAACACGTCATGTTTTCTTTACGTGGACAGATGTCACCTTCCTCCTCCGCCGCCGCCGCCGCTCTCAAACCACAGGCGAGGCAGCAGCCATGCGGCGAGGAGCCGATGCTACCAACAGTTGCCAAAACTCTGATGTACTCTATATATTTAAAGTTTTTTCGGCCAATTAATATTAATGTTTACATGTATTACATTGTATTGTTTGTTTAGCGCTGAAAATACAAACGAAAGGCGAACAATGCCAATAAAAATGGTAACAACAAGGTGTGCAGGTGACACAAGAGGGCTTCTCTGAAAACCACACCAAAAAAATTAACCCGTAAAAACAAAGTTTTTCACTATCAATCCTTTATATGCGTGGCGGCTAGAGTCCTCTCGTCCTCTGGCTTAAGATGGCTGCCACCTATGGGTCAGATGATTGCCTGCCACCATTAAGCAACTGGTAATTAAATATAATTAATTTTTTTCCTAAAAAGTGTAAAATTTTGGAAAAAAAATTTTCACGAAAATAAATTGTCACGCACAACGAGTTTGTGTGCAAAATCTCAGCTCGATTGGATCACGGGAAGTGGGTTAAAAAACGACCGAAATATTTGCACGGTCGTAAGCGCGCAAGCAAGCAAGTGAACTTAATATAAAGGATTTAAAAAGAAAAATGTGTTGACAAAACTGATCGATCAATCAATTACACAAATCATACCAGTTACACTTAAACCAAATACGAACAAGTCGCATTCTCCGTACGGACACTCATTCATGGAGTTGTTACAAACATCCCACAGAAGGCCACGGAGCTTGGGCAATCGTTGGTGCCGGATCCTGTGGGCTGCGCATTTCCACTGTGACGCTTTCCCGCGCGCGCGCCTCTTTGAGTCTGACGGTTCGGGCGCGGGCCCCGCACGGCCGACATGCACGCGCGGCATCCACGTTGGGGCGCTCTCCGCAAGGGCTCTCATCGCACACGACTCGCGCCCTCCTCTTACCGGCGGCCGGGGGGTCCGCGTGCGGGCGCGCGCGGAGTCCCTCCGAGCGGACGCCCATCGCCGGCGGGAGCCAGCTCTCGGTCATGTCCACGGCGGCCACGTCCCGGTCGGCCGAGGCCGCAACGGTGCCGGTCTCGGCCTCGGTAACGGATCCCGTGGGGTCGCTCTCGGAGGAGCTGCTGCTGCTGCTGCTGCTGGTGCTGCTGCTGGTGGTGTTCTCACTTCTGCCGAGCAGCAGCAGAGCCAGAAGCGACCTCCCGTCGGCGGCCAAGTCGCGCTGCTGCTGCTGCTGCCGCTGCCCGAGTTCAGCACCATGGACAGTGCCCCCCCGGGCGAGCAGCAATAACAGGAAACGCAGTTGCCAGTCGCCCATCGTTGCTCGCGTGTGGCTGCGGGTGACACAAAGACACAGATCCCCCGTATAGCCTTCACACATTCTTGAGGAGCAAGTGGGTGACACACACACAGCGAAGCGCGTGGCCCCCCAAAGAGAAATGAAGAGCAGCCCCCGCACCACGCCCTCTGCTAGGCTGGTGGCCAACCCAAGACGGCACGGGGATCGTGACGGGGTGTGGGGGAGAGGGCAGGGCTGCAGTGACCGGGCGCCGAGTCGTACAGCCGCTACCTCTGCTGTTCTTTTAGCATCTTCAGTTGAACTCTTTACCACGTATGCTGCCTCCATTGCTATGGTCACTTTCCGTAGATGGTACAGACGGAATCTTGGTATTTTGCGGATATATCTATCAGAGACATTTTTAGCAAACATTATTTAATATATATCGAGGCAGGGGGGGGGGGTCTTATCTAAAAAAAACCTCGAAATTACGGCATCGCCCCCCGCCTATCGCCCCCCCCCCTCACCGGGCCGTTTCTAGATTCGCCTCCGTGAGGCGGCGTCCCATACAAGTCCAGCTAAGGGCCAAGTTGGTTCTGTGTCACCGCACGAGACCTCCGGAGACCAATGCAGGAAGATTCTCATTGCCGCACGAGTGAGTGACACGGGTCGTCCGATAAAGCGGAACACAACCCCCCCCCCCCCCTGATCGATGACAGCACTCAAGCCCCAGGGGGTGAGCGACTTTGCCGGCAGTCGCCTGAGAGGACTACCGCGCGCGTGGCCGGGGAACGGGGCGGTGGGCGCGGACAGGGGCGAGCGCTGCTGCTCACGGACACGGTGGCGAGAGAAAGTGATTGAGCTCCCATGTCCCCACGATCGCGTATTCCCCTGCCGAGTGATGACACGAGCAGCGCCCCTCAACCATCCGGAACAATGATCCCACCGATCCGTTTGCGTCGAGACGTTCGTACAGACGACGCGCGCAGCAGACCCACGATGTGTCGAGTTTCAGCAACGGCGAGAGCGCGCGGTCCAGAGAAGGAAGGGCGAGCGAGAGAAGACACCCACCCACCACCACACGTGTGTGCAGACACCACACAAGCATCCAGCAGTGGATCGAGAGTGTCAGTGGTCACGCTCGATGCGACGAGGGAGCGACGAGGCCAGCGCCGGTTTGTGCGGCGGGCATCACGCGCGCCGTGTGTGCGCTGTGGGTCAGCGAGGGCCAAAGTCACTCACTCGCTCACCCATTGGAGCCTTATTATGGAGAAAAAACAACAACAACAACAACAGTAAAATGCACAACTCTGCTGCGGCTCCCTGAGCAAGGTACCTGAGTAGCGAGCGGGTTGGTCTCGGCTGATCGGCGTCGGGGGTCGAGAAGACGAAGCCCGCTTCACTCGAGGCGTCTTCGAGCCGGTCCGGCAGTGTTGTTGCTCTGAGCGCTGAGAGCCCTTGCTTATATATGCACGCGTGCGTGAGTGTTTGCGCGTGTGTACGTGCGTGAGTGTACGTGCGTGAGTGTGTGCGTGTGTACGTATCGTCTTTACGTTGTCCGCATTGACCTGACGGAGGAGGTGCGTGCGTGTGCGTGCGTGTGTGCTCACGCACGCACACGCACACGTGGTTATTCTTCCGCACATTAAATCCTGAATTCTTGAAGGCGCGGGTGGGGGTGGCGAGTTGGTATGGACGGTGTTGAGGAGTGGGGGGGGGGGGGATGGGGCGGGAGTGTTAGGGGGGAGGGGCGCTGTTGTTGTGGTGGAGGAGGGTTCTTGCTTCTTGGGCCATTTCGGGAATTGCGGGGCCGGGGTGGTTCCTTGTTTGAGAGCGGAAAATGAGAGCGAGGGGATTCTGTTGGCGAGAGGGAGGAGGCGATAACCCCCACCCCTACGGCGCTCGCGCGGCTCTGGAGGATATTAATTATTAATTGCGAGAGGCGAGGATGCGATGTGAAGTAATAACAATGTCCCACTCGCAATCACTGCGATAGATTTAGCCAATTTCTCTCTCTTTTGTTTTAATCGCGGCGTCTTTTTGTGTTTTGTGTGGAGAGCGAGTCGGGAGAACTCCCGCAAAGCCTCCGAGGATCCCGCCATTACCAACATGATCACTATTATTATAATGAGCAGTATTCAATTAGTATTTGTATTAGTTTCATGTTGCACTTGTAGACAGCCGCAACATGCAAATTACATCTCACGGAGGTGCAAACCACAGGCAAGAACCGAGGTCAACAAATCCCCGAGCTCTGTGGTTCTATACTTGGACGTTTGACCAACTCCACTGATAACTCTCCCAAGTCCGCACATACGGGTTCACGAGCCTCTGGCCAATGTCGCAAGCCCAGCACACTTGGGAGCCTCGCTACAGAAATCTCTGCATGATCTACCAACCCCCATCGTCCGAGAGCGCCCTGCCTGAGGCGTGCATAGCCACCACCACCACCACAACGCCCGCACCACAACCACCACCACCACTAAGCCCGCACCACAACCACCACTACCACAACGCCCGCACCACAACCACCACCACCACAACGCCCGCACCACAACCACCACCACCACCACCACAACGCCCGCACCACAACCACCACCACCACGAAGCCCGCACCACAACCACCACCACCACCACAACGCCCGCACCACAACCACCACCACCACCACAACGCCCGCACCACAACCACCACCACCACCACAACACCCGCACCACAACCACCACCACCACTAAGCCCGCACCACAACCACCACCACCACAACGCCCGCACCACAACCACCACCACCACAACGCCCGCACCACAACCACCACCACAACGCCCGCACCACCACCACCACAACCACCACCACTAAGCCCGCACCCCCCCCCCCCGGGGTGTCCCTCTCGGCACGCGCCGGGAGGAGACCACGTGGTGGGGGCTGTGAGGGCGCAGCCGTCTCCGTGCGCCACGGAGTCGTCGGGGGAACACCGCCGGGGCGGGGTGGGGGTGAAGGGAGGAGAGGTGGGGGTGAAGGGAGGAGGGGTGGGGGTGAAGGGAGGAGGGGTGGGGGTGAAGGGAGGAGGGGTGGGGGTGAAGGGAGGAGGGGTGGGGGTGAAGGGAGGAGGGGTGGGGGTGAAGGGAGGAGGGGTGGGGGTGAAGGGAGGAGGGGTGGGGGTGAAGGGAGGAGGGTGGGGTGAAGGAGAGGGTGGGGGTGAAGGGAGGAGGGGTGGGGGTGAAGGGAGGAGGGGTGGGGGTGAAGGGAGGAGGGGTGGGGGCATAGGGCGAGGTGGAGTGGGGGGAAGAGGGATGGGAGGAGGGCATGGGGGGGGGTGTCCCCAAATGTCACAATGTTTAAATGGAGACAAAACATTTCAGGGGGCGGGGTACGATTGGCCCATGCCCCTTCCCTCCACCCCTGGATCTACCCCCCCCCACCAACCCCGCCCCCCTAATGCGGGACAGTGACGTGGTCGTCAGCTGATTCTCACGGAGTCGTGGGCATCAGGCAGGCCGAGCTCTCACGCACCTGACACTCTGTGAATCAGCAAAGTTGTGAAAAATAAGTACGATGATGATGATGGTGATGATTTATCCAGGAGAGTCACGCTGCGACATTGGGTATTCTTTTTGCAGCCGATGAATCATTATTTACGTAGGGGGAGGAAACCGGAGCACCCGGAGAAACCCCACGCCTTGCGCGAGGGGGCAACGCTCTATACCGCACGTACAGACGGAAACAGATGGCGATGAGTCCCACTTGCTGTACTGCCTTCTCCTGGCGAGGTTGTTTCGGAACATCTGCGCTACGAACCCGGCGACAAGAGTTCGATTCCAGCTCACGGACAACATAGGTGAGGATTATCTGAACTGGTCCTGGACCTCCCCTAGGTCGACTCAGCCTCAAATAATTACCTGGTGCGATGTGCAATCATCGCCTCAAGGGGACAAAGGTGGTCGTGCGTGGTGCTGGCCAGGCACCCCCTTCATAGGTGCTACTCGCGAACAGGACTTGCCCGAAATGTCTGTCAAGGCTATACGGGGATCTTTGTCTTTGTAGATACAGTATCGTGATACCCGTGCCAATATCAATAGATTAATGTAACCTCATCACGAGAGCCCTGAGACCCTGACTGGCTGCGGCAACGCAGTGACTGTGGACACCCCCGTTGGGCGGAGGAGTTTTCACGGCCGATCGCCGGAGAGTGGCGACGCAGCGGCAGCCAACGGCGAGAACACACGCGGAGCGAGGCACAGCAGCCACCACGGCTCAAGCAGCAGTGGGGAGACGATGATGATGATGATGATAATAATAATCATGATTTCAGCGTCGGAAGGCCTTCCTCCAGCAGTGAATAGACCATAGATGACGGTGATAATTTTGATTCTGGCATGGGGATGCCTTAATCTAGCAGCGCATAGACCACGGCTCAAGATGATGATGACGATGCTGTTGCTGATGACGACGCTGATATGTATTTTGCTGCTAATGATGATCGACTCGTACAGCACAAGTCAAGCAGTCGTTGACCCCCCCGCCCGCTCCTCGCAGCTACCCACACACGCTGCTGCTGCTGCTCACTCCCCACACTCCGTGACGGAGCCCGGGAAAGGAAACTTGACACGGACTCGCTCCCCGAGCAGCCACCCCTCCCCGCCCCCTCCCTCGGCGTCTTCCAAGCGAGCACTTTGATGTCAGAGGATTCCTGGTGACGCGGCCGACACTCTTAGATAAAGAGAAGAGGGGGGAGTTGTCTCGGCCCCCACCTCGCCCAGCCGGCGTGACCTTTCAGCCGAGTGCACGCGTGTGGGAAAAGTCAAAGTGCAAAGGTCAAGCGCTCAAAGTGACAAATGGCAGGGGATGGGGGGGGGGCTGTTACGGGGTGACGTCACCGAGCTGAAATACTGCCCCACCCCCCACCCCCCCTACCATCCCACACAGACCGTCCCATCCGCGCTATGCCCGGTGGCTTTGGCCTCTTAGCTGCAAGGGGACTCAAGGGGCGGGAATGGGGATCTCAAGAGGGGTGGGTATTCGACCCCCCCGTTCCCCCCTTGAGAGTTCCAAATTCGTATTAAAATGTACTGATAATCACGGGTTAACCGCATTGCAAGTGTATTGTTCATAGTCCAGGGGGCAGTGAGACGTGAGCCCAGGGACGCGTCACCAAGTAGGTTGTGTAATATCTGCAAACGCGCAAATATTGCCAAAATGTGTTTTTATCATGTCCCATGGTGTTACTTCTTTGCAACTATTATCCGCTCTACCGCGGATCTGGTTAAGCACTGTCCATTCTATCCGTGGAAGGTGGAAGTCGGACAGTATAGGTGGCAGGCTCGCTGATGAGCTGTGTGTTGTGGAAGCCGGACACTGTGTTAGGGGGGCGAGACACCTCTGAACGTCAACCTGACTTAGGATTTCAAGGACAGAGATTGAGGCCTTGGTAGATTCTTGCCACTCACCGCACTGCCGACCGCAGCACTTCCAGTCCTGTTTATTCCCTCGCACTCCACCGCCTCGGAATGTGCTCCCACCATTGCCACCACCATCGTTTCCTTTGCTAAGCTCTGATCATCAGCCATGATCCATCCTCTGCTGAAGGAGAGCCTCCCCAAACCCGCCTCTACCTCTCACGATCCTGCGCAGCAGTCCAAATCCTCCCGGCACGCGCTCTGCCCACGAGCCGATGTAATTGCTCCACACTCCTCGGCGAACGTCCTCGTCTCGGACGTGTCCCGTACCCTTGGCTGCCCAAGCCCCGCTCGCTTTTGTGAACAGATTTGGCGATGGCTGAAACCCGCGTGTGTCCTCTAAGTCAGGTGTACCTCTCTCTCTCTCTCTCAATGTCCACCAACCCCAACTGGCGCCTGTGCAGCGGAGTCGCCACCACTATCCGCCTAAGTAGTTGTGTGTATAACAGTGTAAAGGCGAAGATCGCCCGTGTAGCCTTAACAGAATGTTGGGACAAGTGCTTTTAGCAAGCACCTATGAAGGCCGGCGCAGTGCACGAGGGGGTCAGTGGCCAGCACGAGATCCAACCGCCTTCGTCTCCCCACTGCTGATGAAAACACATTGCATCAGGTACGGTACTCATTTGTGGCTGAGTCGACCTAGGGGAGACTCGGGACCGGTTGAGATAATCCTCACTGGTGTTGGCCTTGAGCACACATACGCACACACACCCTTGTACACACGCACGCACACGAACGCTCTTTAGCCCGCACACAAAACACCAGGAAAAAATATGTGTAATTCACCTTCCCAAAACACAATGCGGTGATTAAAACAATGAAAAAACAACACGATTATGCATCGTTATTTTTTTTTATGTTTCTCTCGCTGCAATTCAGCCCCGCTAAGTAGAACAAATAAAAACACAGCAACCACGTAAAGTCACACTCACCCACAAAGACAAAGATCCCCCGAATGGTCCTCATGTTGGGGCAAGTGCTGTTAGCGAGTAGCACCTATGAAGGCCGACACGGCACGTGGTGGGGGTGGGTGGGTGGCCAGCATCACGCCGGACTTCCTTGCCCTCCCCGGTGGCGATGTTTTTCTGCCATACCAGGTACTCAGTTGAGGCTGAGTCGACTTAGGGGAGGCCCAGCACCAGTTAAGAAAATCGCCAATGGTGTTGGCCGTGAGCGGGAATCGAACTCGGGTGGCCGGGTTTGTAGCGCATCGCACTAACCACTACATTACCGCTCCCCTGCACTACACTCGCTCACACGCACCCTCACACACTCATTCACACACTCACACACTCACTCACACGCTCATTCATTCAAATGTTACTTTCTCAGACTCGCCGGATGTCCCGGTGTGCGCAGTAAATTCACCCCGCGAGTTTCCTGTGTTGGTGACGTCAGGTAGAGCTAAAGACGCGCACGGCTGCCAACTGCTGGTAGGAGGATAGTGAGGGGGGGGGGCAGGGGGGTTGGGGTGCTAGTGGGGAATGGAAGACACGTCCCGCACGTGTCTCCCTCCGGGGGTCACCCCAGGTGTAGACACCACGGCGGGGGGGGGGGTCAGAGGGCGCCCCGGCGCGCCCCCCTCCCCACCTCACGAGGAAATCACGTAGGACACAAAGACAAAGATGCTCCCGTGTAGCCATAACGGACTTTTGGGACAAGTGCTCTTAGCACGGATGAAGGCCAGCACGGCACACGGAGGATGTGGGGGGCCATAACTACGCCCGTCCGCCTTTGTCTCTCCAGTGGCGGTGTTTGCACAAGGCACCAGGTACTCGTTGTTTAAAGGCGTGGTCGTCCTTGGGGACTCCCGCGACACACACACACGCACACACACACACGCACACACACGCACACACACGCACACACGCACACACACACACGCACACACACGCACACACGCACACACACACGCGCGCACACACACACATACGCATACGCACACACACACGCACACACACGCGCACACACGCACACACACACGCACACACGCACGCACACACGCACACGCACACACACACGCACACACACACGCACACACACACGCACACACGCACACGCACACACACACGCGCACACACGCACACACACACGCACACACGCACGCACACACGCACACACACACGCACACACACGCGCACACACGCACACACACACGCACACACGCACGCACACACACACGCACACGCACACACACACGCACACACACGCGCACACACGCACACACACACGCACACACGCACGCACACACGCACACACACGCACACACACGCACACACACACGCACACACACGCATACACACGCGTGCGTGTAGATCTTGTTGTGCACAGCGGCGCAGGCGGTAAGACTGCGCTCGGCGCCCTGGGTGGGGGGTGGGGGGCTCGGAGACGAGCGCGGTGCGGGCCTGGGGCGGTCGCCCAGGTTCGCGGTTCCCTCGGGACGGATTTGCCGAAACGAGGCGGATCTAGAAGCTTCCACAGATGAACGGGGAGGAGCGCGCCCCCACGCCTTGAGAATAGGGGCCCCCCTCACACTGATTTTACTATTTATATTTACAAAAAAGAAAGTTTGCTGGCTGGCTGGACGTGATGTCCAGAGTAGGGAGGGACGGACTAAAGGTCACGTTCAGAGGACGTTCGGGCAACTCGTGATAATGCAAGAAACACATTGCGAACATTCCCCGGGGTAAATATCTGGCGGCTGGTTTGAAATGCCCCCCCCCCCTTGAACATCGCGTGGTTCCTACTGCTGCTGCTTCTGGCTTCCCGCTCCTCGTCGGTGGTTCCACCTCCTGGAGCCTCTGAGTCGTCGTCCCCCCCCTCTCTCTCTCTCTACGACAGTGAGTGCTGGGCGAATACAACGCAGACATTGGCACAGTGGGGAGCATAGCTGGTGCATCTTCTTCCAGTTATCTCAGTCGGTCAATCCATGGCACCTGGGTCTGTTCCGTGATTTCCTTCCAGCGGCTATTCGACACTTCACGTGGCCTCAAAGTGCACCTAGCATGGCACACGCACCGCGGTGACGTCACCGCCACTTAGTGATGAACGTCGGTTGTTGCTGTATGTGTAAAGTATAAAGTATAATACGTGTGTACGGCATGTATATGTACAGTATACATTGGTGGGGAGCGGTGGCACTGCGGTTTGTGCGCTACGCTACGAACCCGGTGACTCAAGTTCGATTCCCGCCCACGAACAACACCAGAAGTGACGATTATCTGAATTCATTCTGCGCCTCCCCTAAGTCGACTCAGCCTCAATTGAGTAACTGGTACTGTGTGTAAACATCGCTACTAGGGAGACAAAGGCGGCCGGGCGTGGTGCTGGCCACCCACCCCCTCATGTGTCGTGCCGACTTTCATAGGTGCTCGCTAACAATACTTGCCCCAAAAGTCTGTTAAGGCTTTACTGGGGGATCTTTGTCTTGTGTGTCTATATCTTTTTATATATAAATTCGCGCGCGCTTGCGAGGCATTTGGCTCTCGAACGGTGGGGTTTATGTCGAAAGAAAATTACCAGCCGGCACACCCTAAGCACCGCGGTGGGAATAGGCTATTCCTTTTTCACGTCCGTCACCTTTTAATTCGTTAAATTAGCGTTTTTACGGATTTTTTTCTCTTTATTTATTTATTGCGCGACATCGGCCGTACCATCTCACGCCAGTTGGGTGGGGGGGCGGACCCTGCCAAGTGATGCGCGTTTGCTCGAGCTCACTCCACCCCCACAACTCCCAATCGGTGATGGGGCAGTTGTGGAGAGAGTGGAGTTTCCCATACCTGGGCAGTGTGCTTATGACCGGCTCCAGTTTATCAGCAGAGGTCTCACTCCGAATCAGTCGAGCGGCAATATATTTTCATCGGTTGCGTAACGCTGTGTGGAAGCTACCTGGTCTGTCGCTCCGCACGAAGCTTCAGGTCTTCTCGGCCACGGTCATTCCCTCCCTTATCTACGCTTGCGAAACGTGGACCCCCCTAGTGGAGCATCTTCGCTGGTTGGAAACATTTAGGCTGGCCTGCCTACGATCCATCCAGGGTTTAAACAGGCTGGATTGTGTGAGGAGCTCACAAATCCTTGAAAGATCTGGGCAAAGTCCCATCGGTGAGCTCCTCCGGCAGGCAAGGCTGCGTTGGCTGGGTCATGTAGCCCGCATGCCCAGCCACCGCATGCCTAAACAGCTTTGTTCGGCCGGATCGAGGGGGCTAGACGGGCGCGGCACGGGCTGGAGAAGAGATGGAGTGATGTGGTACAGGAGGACGTGGAGCTGAGTGGACTTGCCGATGACTGGTACCAGCGGTGTCAAGATCGGCCTCAGTGGAGGAGGCTCGTGAAGGACGCTACTGGGCAGTTGGAGGCAGTCGCCCTCCAACAACAACGGAGGGCGGAGGAGCGACGCTCACAACAACGAGCGGAGCGCCGGGTGGCTAAAGCACAGCAAGTTGGTACAGTAGGGGGCACAGGTGGTGCATCAGCCAGTCATCTCGGTCATCTCGGTCAGTCGACCCGTGGTACCTGCTGGGTCTGCCCCGTGACCTCCTGCCAGCGGGCGTTCGACACTTCACGTGGCCTCAAGGTGCACTTGGCCTGGCACAAGCATCGTGGTGACGTCACCGCCACTTAGTGGCGAATGGCGGTTGTTGTTGTTATTGTGTATATGTATATAGGTCTATATGTGTGTGTGTATAGGTGTGCGCACAATTGGCCCGCGGGGAGCGCGAAGGGGATGCGGCCGTCATTGTTCACGGGCTCGGGGCCTCTTCCGCCCCGGCGAGTTCTCACATCGCCCCCCGCGGAAGCGCCGACGCTGCGCGCGCTCGGCCCAGCGGCTTTCCCAGCCACCGTCAAGTCACGTGTTTACCCAGGAACCTCCCCTCACCTCCACGCACAGAGACGGAATCATCAGAGTCTCGATTTAGACTCGAGGGAGGAATCCGATGAGCTATGAAGCTCACCCCCCCCCCCCCCCCCCACAGATGTCCACCCGGACACAACAACAATAAAGATAGGAGTGCAAAATTGAGAGACGGTAAGAAAGTCACGCAAAACAAATAAATAAGCGTCACTAAATGTAAAGTATGTAAGCACAGATTGGTGGTGATGGTGGTGGGGGGGATACTTCGTGGTGCCATAAAAACGCCAGTGACGCAATTGCTCGGGCAGTTCTTTTTTGTTTGCTGCTCCGACCCCAAACAAACAAACGCGGGGACCTGCCGGCGTCACGTCCGTTCGGAAGTGGACCCTTGTGCTTGGCAGGCGCTGGCCAGGGCTCGTAACCCCTGCTGTCCCCCCCCCCCCATGCGAGGGATTCCTGTTTTCCTCGCGTGGCCGTGCAGCAACGGCAGGAAGTTCGCTGTTCACAGCGGCAGCCGAGAGCGGCTCGCTGCCGTCACCGCCGCCCGCCCGCCCGCCCGCCCGCCCGTGCGCGGCCTCCCCCGGTCCCGAGTCCTCACTCCGCGCGGAGTCAACTTCCCCGCGGCGTTGGTGGCCAGCACAACACTCCCGTCGCTGTCGCTGCTGTTGTTGTTGTTGTGCTCGGCACGGCCGTGACACGGCGGCGGCGGTGATGGTTGAGCGGCAGCGACGCCGCTAACCCGACCAATCTCGGGTTCGATTCCTGGCGAACTCACAGCCACAGCTAATGTTTAAATATATGTAAACAACTATATATAGTGTATAAACATCATCATTGTTCAGAATTGTCTAATTTTATGGTTGATTATTTCATGTGATTGCACTTTGAGTGGCCGATTCGTGCCAGGGAGGCGCCACGTGTTTTCAGCAGAATATTCTTAGGTGTTTTCGGTAAAGTCACGTAGGTAAAACATCAAAATTAATAAAAATAATAAAATAAAATAAAGATCACGACGTTTCGGAGGCAACACAAGTCTCCGTCATCAGGTGGGACAGTCACAGCCAGATCAGCTGCATCAAGTGAGGCAATGATTCAAGATGTAATCCCTTAAAAGCGAGTTGAGGGGGGAGGAGAGGGGGGGGGGCTCATCAGAATGTGGTAGCCAATGAATGGAAAGTATCGGGAGAAAGGGGCCAAAAAAGGGTGGGCGACGGCGTGGAAGCTATTGTGCGCAAGCGACACACTGCTGCCCACGCCAACGCATTGGACAGAGAGGGGGGAGGGGGGAGGTCTGATACACATGATAGAAAAGAACGAAAATGCCCATGTTTATACCAATGCTGGCTGAACAATGAAGAGATTACTGTTGAACACTGGGGAAGTTAACACTCGGTAAAGTAAAGTAAAATAGTGGCTGTCAGATAAGATGGTCCAAAAAAAGTGTAATTAAGTCTTTTTTGCGTGGTTAATAACATCTTTCCAATGATTACTAAGTTTGTACCCATCATCACGGTTGAAATTATGTCTGTGTTTGTATATTTGTATGGCTTCGTGTACAAACCTTTTGATGGTAGCCAGGAGGTTTGCAGAGAACCTTGGTCTCGGAAAAGACAATTTCATGAGAGCCCACTGAGTTGTAGCAATGATCGGCAACGGCCGAAGAATCAGTTCTGCCGTGTTTCAGATCTGACTTGTGCTCGCGGACACGATCAGCAACATGACGTTTCGTTTCTCCAATGTAGCAATCACCACAAATGCAACTCAATTTGTAGACTCCAGGATACTGTAAGTCAGGAACAAGCATCCTTCACAGATGGAATCAGATCACGGATTTTATGCACTGTACTGAATCGGACTTGGATCTTATGTTTGTTTAGAATTTTGGAGATCTTTTTGGTCACGCCTGCTATGTATGGTAACGTGATAGTTTTGGTCGGAGTTTCATGTGGCTGTTTCTGTGTGGTGGGAGAGACAGCTTGGCGGATAGTACGGTCAGAGTATCCGTTCATCCTGAGGGCCCGATGTACATGTCTTAATTCACCGGTCAGGTGGTGTTGGTCAGAAATGCCATGGGCTCTGTGGTATAGCGTTTTGATGAGAGAATTCTTTTGAGATGGGTGGTGGTGGGAATCCGGTTTCAAGTAGGAATCTGTGAGGGTGGCTTTCCTGTAGACAGAATGTCCCAAGGATCCGTCAGGCCTCCTCTCAAACAGAATATCCAAGAATGGTAGTTTACCGTCTTTCTCCACTTCCATGGTGAATCTGATGGATGGGTGTCTAGAATTGATGTGGTCCAAGATACTTTCCATTCATTGGCTACCACATTCTGATGAGCCCCCCCCCCCCTCTCCTCCCCCCTCAACTCGCTTTTAAGGGATTACATCTTGAATCATTGCCTCACTTGATGCAGATAATCTGGCTGTGACTGTCCCACCTGATGACGGAGACTTGTGTTGCCTCCGAAACGTCGTGATCTTTATTTTATTTTATTATTTTTTTATTAATTTTGATGTTTCACCTACGTGACTTTACCGAAAACACCTAAGAATATGATTCCTTGCAGTCACGAAAGCTTCAAGTCTAGAATTTTCAGCAGAAGTCAACTGGCCTGCCGCTAGTCGCAGCCTTCTTGCTGCGGAGTTGCATGCCGACCTGCTCACGGCGCATGTACCCACCATGGCCAGTGTGGTGACGTGTAGTCGTGCAGGAAACGTCAGCGGTTTAACAACGTGCGGCTCCACCTGCTCAGAATGCTGCCGCTCACCTGGCGGGTTCTACTCGAGCCCGTTCCTGTGCAAGGTGGCAGCAGCGAGACGGCTCACGAGGTCGATGCCAACTTCGATATCTGCTGCTGCTGCTGGCCACGACGAACGGGCTTCAGCAGAGAGGGAGTTGGTGGAGTTTGGCCGTTCTCCTGCTTCCCCTGCTCCTCCTGCTCCTCCAACGCAGACTGCATTGGTGTGCGATGCGGTGCGGCGCTTTGAGTTGCGTGGCCACGATCGCACGACCGTGGCTTGCATCTTGCATTTGTCTCCGTGGATGTATTTCTGTCTCAATATGTCTCTATGGGTTTACTATATATGTATGATCCGTAGTTTGGGTTGAATGGCAACAATTGCACCGCTGTGGCTTTGCTCGTCGAGGGAAATGAACATCGGGAACATCGCGGGTCGCTCGGCGCGCGTCGCTGCGGCTGTCCGCGCTAAGCCCCACGCTCACCGCGCTGCGAACCCGGCGAGCCCGAGGACGATTCTCGCTCACGGCCACGAACGCCACTAGCGATGATCTAAAACCGGTCCTGGGTCTCCCCTAGGTCGACTCAGCCTCAAATAAGTACCTAGTGCGGTGTGTAAACTTCGCCACTAGGATGACAAAGGCTACTGGGCGTGATACTGGCCACCACCACTTCACGTGCCGTGCCAGCCTTCATTGGCGCTCGCTAACAGCACTTGCCCCCATCAGTCTGTTAAGGTTCTACAGGGGACCTTTGTTTTGTTTTGTATAGCATTAGTAATGACGCAGATATAATGAATAACAATGTTATTCAAACGTGTGAATGGTGGTGGTGGTGATGCACGGGGTAGAGTACACACGGGGCTCTTCTGTGAGTGATTGCGCGGGACGTTGCCACCCCGCGCAGTGTGCAACGTTGGTCGTCGCCGGCTCTGAATTCTGATTTCCTGTGGAATTCCGGAGGTAAAGGGCAACACCGACGCTGCTGCCGAGGGAGCCTCTTCGTCACATCCAGTGGACGCGCAGTCCCCTGACGCCGCTGACGCTCTCCGTGAACAACAACGGTCGCATTGTGTGTTGTGCGCATCGCGGTGCCATCGATGCAGATTTCCGATAAAATGATTCGACAGTTCGAGGTTTTTGAGAATGATTCAGAAGCGTGTGAACGCACAGGCAAGCGGTTAGGCAGTCACAGAACCGGCGCCACCGATTGCCAAACCTCCTGAGTGCCTGGAGGAAAACCCGCACGTGCGAGGGAGGTTACAGTAATTTTCCACCAATTGCCTAAGCTCTGTGATCCTATGTTTGGACAACTCACCGCACCAAATACAAATTTTCTGGCTGAATGTTATCCTCTCACATGCGTGGCGAGTTCTTTCCGGGGGAGGACGCGGATAGCGCTTTTATTTAAAAAAAAAACATTTTATTGGGTGCAATTGTGAACAACAGCCATATCAGACGTTCGTACATCTAATCGGCATCATCATTGCTTTGCTGCTTCAAGGAGGCGTCCTCAAGTGGACAAGTGCCCCATTGAAGCCACAGCCTCTTTGCTCCAGGATTGCCCCAGATGGACAAAGTGGCGTCTGCCGCTGCTGCTCCTGCAAGACTCTTGGAAACCCTACGACCACGACACCCACGCCTCCGATTATCACGGTCGGCTTCGTGCATGATAGTCCAACATACATACACACGAAGAGTGACAGGACAGCAGCGAGGTCCCAGACCGAGTCACAGACCCCAGCGCCACGCGCGCCGCGCCCTGGCGATCATCGGCCCCGTCGGCCACCTCCGGGCCCCCACGGAACGCCAGCGATGGGAGACATTCACCCTCGACTGCTTGGCTTCGCCGAACACGACTGCCGCCCACTGCCAACATCAGTGGCTATCAGTACGTGCCAGACGTTATCCTGGGGCCCATTTAGGTCGACTCGGCCTTGACAAATGAAGTACCGAGTACAGCGCGTGTAAACATGAGAAATGGGGGGTAGGATGGAAGACATCCATCCTCGTGTGCTCGTGCCGAGCCTTGATAGGTGCTCGTAAACAGCGCAGTGTGTACTGCTGTGGGCGCGCGCGTGAACTGGGGAGCGGTGGCGCAGTGGTTAGCGTACTGCGCTACGAGCCCGGCTACCTGAGTTCTATATCAACTCGCGACCAATAAAGGGTCGACTGTCTAAACCGGTATTGGGCCTCACCCGAGATCGACCCAGGCTTAAATGAGTATTTGTTGCGATTTGTAAACATCAGCACTGGGGAGACAAAGACGGCCGTGCGTGGTGCTGGCCCGACCTTCATATAGGTGCCACTCGCAAACAGCACTTGCCCCAACAGTCTGTGGAAGGCTACACGGGGGGGGGGGGGTCGTTGTATTCACGGCAGACGCATCGAATATGATGGTGATGATTCTGACGCATATCCCCGGAGTCGTCCCACGTGGGACATGAAAGCCGCGGCAATTAAACCGCATCATCATCATCGCCCATTGTGCGACAGACACGACGAGCCCGTCTTCAGGTGGGGAGGTGGAGGGGGGAACTGGGGGGGGGGGGGTAAGGCGTGGAGAAGGGGGGAAAAGGGGAGGAGAAGGGGATGAACTTGACCGCAGTGCGCGCGTCGTCTAGAGACGACGTCACCAAAGTGATTTTTGCTCCTTAAAATTAACATTGTTGCTCTTCTCCCGTTCACAGCCCCTGAAACGCCCAATGGTGGACATTCCACATTCCTATGACTGGGGTTGGGGAGGCGAGTCTAATCATATTACAACCGCTGTTGATTTTCCTCACACACACAAAGTTGTCTTCGTTGTATCGACCCCGGATGGAGTGATGTAATTGGGCTGAGTCAACATCTATCCCCCCCCCTCCCTCCGCAAACCAACCTGGTGAGATGTTAACTCCCTCGTCTAGGATACAGGAGGTCGTGGGTTCTATCCCGACCTCCACATTTAGAATCAGCATCACGCGTCCAGAGTCTTTGGTTGCAACAAAAGTCCTCGTGATGATGATGATGATGAGCCACTTCGTTGAGCTGTCGTTTGTGGCCAGGTCGCTTCTGAAACAGAGCTACGCAGCTCAGTGGAGCTTGCCTGGTAAAATACAAAATAGTTTAGGAGTGAGCAGGGGATTTAGCGCCACTCTCAGCGAACGGGACTCGAACCAAGACCCGCGGCTGCTGCTGCTGCGGGTCTCGTGAAGCGGGGGGGGGGGGGCTGCGGTGTGGGGGAGGGGGGGGCTGGCTGCGTGAGAGGGTTCGGTGACTCGTCCCGAGGAGATCTTTTCCGAGAATATCCAGGCGAGCTGCGGTGGTGTTCTCACCAACATCAGCGGCGGCTTTCAAATAAAACATCCACTCCCCCCTCTCCCCCTCCTGCTCCCTCCCTCCCCATACTCACCCCTCTCCATATTCATTACCGATCGTGATATCGGTCTGCGTCGTGTTACGAGACGATGGCAAATTGTCTTCGCAGGTGCACAAAAGAGTACAAATAGCTTCGTTGCGACTCGCTAGGAGCACTTACCCCAGCGGTCTATTGGAGGCTAACGGGGGCATCTCTGCCGTTGTGTGTGGGGGGGGGGGTAGCTGTAACGTAGCGGATAGCGCACTGCGCTACGAACCCGGCAGAGATTCCGCTCACGGCCACCATCAACACCAGTCGTGATGGGTGATCCGAATCAGTTTCTGTGCCTCCCCTAGGTCGACTCAGCCTTAACAAATGTCGTACCTGGTGCTGCGTGTTAAACATCGCCACTCGGGAGACAAAACGGCGGTGCCGGGCGCGGTGCTCGTCAGCCATCCGCGCGCGTGCCGTGCCGGCCTTGACAGCACTTGTCCCATCCATCTGTGAAGGCTACAGGGGGTGGAGTGGGACCTTTGTCTTGGTACGCATGCATGAGAGGGAAATCCCCGTACATTATAGGATTACCTCTGCACGATTAGGCGCGGGTCATTGTTGCACTCCTCAGCAAACTCCACACCAAGCGACTTCCACGGAATCTCACGGATTCCAATAAATCATCATCATCATCATCATCACCCACGTGGCAGCCTGTGTACGGCGTCAGCAGCATCATCATCAGCAGCATTTGCCAGCATCATCATCAGCAGCAGCATAATCGGCATCATCATCAATCACGATGCCATGATCATTAGCAGTAATATCAGCATCGTCGCCAACATCATCATCACCACCAAATCGTGAGTGCGAAGGTTTGTAACAGGTGTCAACAGATACCACAACGACACACACGTGTCCAGCCTCATTCTCATTCCACTGCTGGATGAAGGCCTCAGCACCGGGTTAGGCTACGATGGTTATTTGACAAAACTTCATCGTGCCGACTCCTGAAGGAGGTGTTCAAGACCGCCTCGGGTATCACTCGCCACTGAACTTAGCCGTGTGCGCGAATCGATCTCGTGTCGACCAAGGGATATCGCAGGACGCTGATGGCTGCGCCACCGCTCCTACCCCCACGCGGTCACCACGAGATGCCCGCGTCTGGGTAGACGAGGGAGAGAAGCCATGGCTACGGATGGCTCCTGCAGCGCTCCTCTACCCATCGCTCAGCTACACCTCGCCTCCCCTAACACCCTTCCACTGCAGCCACCACTCAGCTGCCCTCTCCGCCTCCTCTCTCCAGCCCTCATGTACCCCGCGCTCTCCCATACCTGGGGCCGTCCATGGGGGGGGGGAAGGGGGGTGCGGGAAGACTCACACCCCGTGTGCCCCCCCCCCCCGGGGTGGGCTCCCAAAGTGCGGGGCCTGGGGCAGCCGCCCCCACGGTTCTGCCTCGACCTACCCCTCATCGACCACTTATTATTGTAAATAATAATAATTAATTGTAATTGCTTTAATAATTAAAATCAATCATTATAATTAATAATTAATTGATGTTTTCGTATAACGCCTTGACGAATGCGCTGAACAAGGTTAACCATTTGTATAGCAGAAGTGTGACGAGATGAGTCGATGAGAAGGTGGTGGTGATGATGGTGATGTGTGAAATAGACGATGGTGAAAGTGACAGTGAGTGGTGAATGATGAGTGAGTGTGCTGAATGGGTGGGGGAGGGGGTGGTGGTAGTGTTCATGAAGGGGGAGGATGAGTTTGGGTACGCGAGGGAAAGTCAGTGGGTTGCAGGTGAAGAACTGACAATGGACAGTGCAGCGGATTGTTTGACAACCCCAGACACCGTCCCATCCCCCGTTCTCGTGAGCCCCGCCCCCCGCCCCCACCCCGCGCCTCCCCCCAACGACTCCTGCGGGAGACGCCGGAGCTGCCGCGCGGTCAAGCGAGAAGCTTCAGCAGCGGCAGCAGCAGCAGCAGCTCACGTGCCCGGCACTATTAGCCCAGCGATTACTGGCAGGGCGGGGGAGACGGGGGAGGGGGGGACACAGCGGGAGGGGTGGGGGGGAGACGGAGGGGGGAGCGGGGGAGTTGGAGGAGGGGGTTCCACGCCTGTGCGTTAGGACCACCTCTCCGTGGTGTAAACTCGCGTTGCTAGTGTCATCTTCTTATTCATCATCAGCCACTCTACCTCCCTACTGAAGAAGAAGGGTCATTGCCCAAAACGTCGCCTATTTTATATGCTTTGCTCTTAAGAAGGCGACAGTGAGTTGTTGTTGTTGGCGTCGTTGTCATTGACGAATGCGTTGCGAGTTTAGGTGTGGTGGTGGTTGTTGTTGTTGGCGCGTTATTTGTGCGCACCACCGCCGAGGCAGCTTTCACCAGGTGACGTGGGGCGCGCTGCTGTAACTCCGGGGCTCCGTCTGCCCCCCCCCCCCCCGTGTAAATGAACCGCAGCTGCTGAGAGTGATGATGGTCGGCGCGGTGAAGAGGAGGAGAGCGAGAGAGAGCTAGAGAGATTTGGATATCGGTAGTATGAGAAGGGGAGAGTCGGAGAGATTTGGGGATGGGTGGTATGAGACGTGGGGGAGTTGAGGGTACAATGAGGCACTCGAAACGCACCTGGCTGGGAGATGGTTCGTCTAACCCCCCCCCCCCCCCCCACTCGGCCCGTCGTGTCTGCGATGATTGCGGCGGCTGCGGCTTGAAATTAAAAAGGCACTCGGCTCGAGCGTCCTCGAGCGGGAGGCTCGAGAGGAGCAGAATGTCACGGAGGGGGTGTGACGCCTGCCTGCCCGTGTGTGTGTGCGTCTGTGTGTGTCTGTGTGTGTTTGTGTGTGTATGTGTGTGTGTTTCTGTGTATGTGTGTGTGTCTGTGTGTGTCTGTGTGTTTCTGTGTATGTGTGTGTCTGTGTGTGTGTCTCTGTGTGTGTGTCTGTGTGTGTGTCTGTGTGTGTGTCTGTGTGTGTCTGTGTGTGTGTGTCTGTGTGTGTGTCTGTGTGTGTCTGTGTGTGTGTGTCTGTGTGTGTGTGTGTGTCTGTGTGTGTCTGTATGTGTATGTCTGTGTGTGTGTCTGTGTGTCTGTGTGTGTGTCTGTGTGTGTGTGTTTGTGCCTGTGTGTGTGTCTGTGTGTGTCTGTGTGTGCGTGTGTGTCTGTGTGTGTGTCTGTGTGTGTGCCTGTGTGTCTGTGTGTGTGTTTCTGCGTGTGTGTCTGTGCGAAACGTGGACCCCCCTAGTGGAACATCTTCGCCGGTTAGAAACATTTAGGCTGTCCTGCCTACGATCCATCCTGGGTTTAACCAGGCTGGATTGTGTGAGGAGCTCACAAATCCTTGAAAGATCTGGACAAAGTCCCATCGGTGAGCTCCTCCGGCAGGCAAGGCTGCGTTGGCTGGGCCATGTAGCCCGCATTCCCAGCCACCGCATGCCTAAACAGCTTTTGTTCGGCTGGATCGAGGGGGATAAACGGGCGCGGCACAGGATAGAGAAAAGATGGATTGATGTGGTACAGGAGGATGTGGAGCTGAGTCGACTTGCCGATGACTGGTGCCAGTGGTGTCAAGATCGGCCTCTGTGGAGGAGGCTCGTGAAGGACGCTACTGCGCAGTTAGAGGCAGTCGCTCACAACAACGAGTGGAGCGCCGGGTAGCTAAAGCACAGAAAGTTGGCACAGTAGGGGGCACAGGTGGTGCATCAGCCACTCATCTCAGTCATCTCGGTCAGTCGACCCGTGGCACCTGGGTCTGCCCCGTGACCTCCTGCCAGCGGGCGTTCGACACTTCACGTGGCCTCAAGGTGCACATAGGCTGGCACAAGCGTCGTGGTGACGTCACCGCCACTTAGTGGCGAACGGCGCTTGTTGTTATTGTGTGTGTGTGTTGTTCATCTCAGTCAGGCAACCCATGGCACCTGGGTCTGTCCCGTGACCTCCTCTCGGCGGGCGTTCGACGCTTCACTTTGCCTTAAGGTGCACATAGCCTGGCACAAGTGCCGTGCTGACGTCATGGCGATTTGCGGTTCTTGTTGTGTTGTTCAAGTTCTGTGGGGAGCGGTGGTGCAGCGGTTAGCGCGTTGCCCTGCCACACGAATTGAATTCCCGCTGACGGGCAACACCGGTGACGATTATCTGAACCGCTCTTGGGCCTCCCCTATGTCGACTCAGCCTCAAATGAGTACCTAGTGCGGTGTGTAAACTTCGCCACTAGGAAGACAAAGGCGGCTGGGCGTGATGCTGGCCACCCACCCCCTCATGCGCCGTGTCGGCCATCATAGCTGTTCGCTAACAGCACTTGCCCCGACAGTATGTTTTGTCTATACGGGGGATCTTTGTCTTTGTTCAAGTGCACAGATCTGATCGTGCGACAGGCAAGGCTGCGTTGACTCGATCATGTAGCCCGCATGCCGAGCCACTGCATGCCCAGCCACGCAGCTTCTGTTCGGCCGGATAGAGGGGGGTGAACGGGCGCGGCACCGCCTGAAGAAGACATGGAGCTGAGTGGACTTGCCGATGACCGGTACCAGCGGTGTCAAGATCGGCCTCTGTGGAGGAGATTAGTGAAGAATTCCGCTGGACAGCTAGAGGCAGTCGCCCTCCAGCACCAGCGGAGCGCAAAGGAGCGACGCTCACGATGACGAGCGGAGCGCCTGGAGGCTAATTCGCACCAAGTTGTCACAGTGGGGAGCACAGGTGTTGGATCTGCCTGCCATCTCAATCCGTCAACCCACGGCACTTGGGTCTGTCCTGTGACATCTTGCCAGCAGTGAGCCTTCCACACTTCACGTGATGGCCTCAATATGCACCTGTTTGTATGTTGAACTTCTTTCGCACCGTACGTAGCCAACCGCCACTTAGCGGCGAATGACTGCTGTTGTTGTATGTGCGTCTGTGTGTCAGTGTGAGTGCAAATAAACAAACAGATAAATACATCGGCAGGCGATCTGTCGACTTCACACCCCCGTCTCTCCACGTGAACAATCGACGCGTTAACAAGTAGCCTTCTGGGTAGATCTCGTAAATACAAATGTGTCGTTAAACCAGCCAACACACTTGTGTGCTGTACTAGTAACGAATTCGCATGTTTTGTTTACGTGACAAACCTTACTAATTAGCTGTGTCGGGTGGTGGCGGATTTAACGACGCATTAATATTTACGCGATCTAACCCAAAACAACCTCTTTGATGGAATCGACGCACTTCTGTACACAACCCATTAGCCGCACGGCCTTCTGGGAGGACGTCGTTTTTATCAGCCTTGGTTCAAATGTCAGGAACATCGGGTTGTTTCATGTATTTTTACATGGCATTAAAACGTTTTAATGGTATGTTCTTAAGTAAGTTTATCTATCAACCTCTTTTTTCTCATTCCTTTTCCGCTGACATTTACAAGCTCTACCAAGAACCCGGCATGAATTGAGACGGAAAAACTGTTTTGATGAATGTTCAAAGGTTATACAGCTCATATCTTTAAAGCAAAGTCCGACATTCATTTCAAAAGAAAACTCCTGCATCATACATTTATGCTAATGGAAGTCAGTTTGAACATTTGTTAAAATAAATAAAATGACCGTACGTGATTTAACTAAATAAATAAATAAAAACCAACGCGTCCAGACTTTCGTGCCACCCTGTAAGATGATACAGGATCAGATTCAAATAAAACCTTCTCTAAGTGTCCTGATCCACCTCTGAGTGTGGAGGCAAAGGCGGCCTCCTGGCGTGGTGCGGGGCCACGCCACGGGGCACTCCGCCGTGCCCACCGAGTCGTCGCTCTCACGCGGACAGACAGAGCGAGAGACAGAGAGAGACAGAGAGAGCGAGAGACAGAGCGAGAGAGTGAGCGAGAGACAGGGCATCAGCAGTGGAGCGATGGAGCCACTGCGGGCGCTACAGTGGGAAGCGGTGGCGCAGCGGTTCGGCCACTGCGCCTATGAGCCCGGCCACGTGAGTTCGATTCCCGTTTACGTCCACCGATACTGCTGACGAATATCTGAACCGGGTCCTGGGACTCCCCTAGGTCGACTCAGCCGTAAATGAGTACCTGGTGCAAGTGTATAAAATATGAGCACTGGGAAGACAAAAACGGCCGGGCGTGTACCGGCTTTCATAGGTGCTCGCTAACAGGACTTGCCTCAACATTGCGTTAAGGCTATGGGGGGGATGTTTGTTTTTGATAAGTGGGGGGGGGGGGGCTCCTTTCACTGAATGAGAGGGTGGAGCGCGCGGCCTGATGCGGGACACCCATGCGCGCGACCCCCTCCGCCCGGGGCATCTCTCTGGAAACTGGGGGGGGGGGGTGCCCTTCTACAACAGCAGCTTCGCTATATGGGTTGCCCCTTACCTGGCGAACAAGCGCCGTGACCTCGCCAACTTCGCCTGTGCTCAGGCAAAGATGGCGGTGTACAGAACGAGGAAGAAGATGCTGCAAGGTGACACTGACGGCTGCTTTGTGCTTCCAGTGTTCAGGGGCCTGCTTAAGGCGCGGCTCCGGCTGGAGCACGCGTACCACACACATGTCGGTGATGTGCGCGTCTTCTTCGAACGCTGGGGAGCCGGAACAAGCCCCTCTCTGTACCAGCGTGGACGGCACCCTCGTGTTCACCTTCTGAAGCGCTCGCTCGTCACCGTGGCGTGCGCGATGACCACCACCACCACAAAGTGACTTTTCTTTCGTGTTGTGCGCGGCGCATTTAGCGCCACAGCGCGTGGATATATAGTGTTTGTTTATTTGTTTGCTGGTGACTTTGTGTATTTCGTATCGGAATCGCTTCCAGTGCTGTTGCTGCTGGCGGCAATAAAAGTTGTTTAAAAGTCAAAAGTCTCTCTCTCTCTGTCTCTGTCTCACGCATTCATTCATTATTTAACAATTGATTTTTCGTTCGACGACCAATCTAAAGCCAGAGACAGGAACGGCGAGAGTTTTATTTAATTTATTTTCCACGGCGAGAAATGTATTTTAAGAAAGTGATTTTTCCTTTCAATTTTAGTTTCGTTACCTTTGCAGCCGAGGCACGCACCGCGCGAGGCGCAGTCGAGCCGAGGGGAGGATGAGTGGGAGACGAGCGAGGGGCGGGAGAGGGGAGGGAGCCCGGGACAGAAGCCCCCCACCCCCCCAAGAGGGTCAGAGAGGGGGGAGGGGCACGGCTCAAGATGAGCAGCAGTGAGGTTTGTCACGTAAACAAAACATGCGAATCCGTTACTAGTATAGCACGTTACTAGTAATCCACAACATTTACAATCCGTCAAATTGTAGAAAATCTACAACATTTACAATATGTCAAATTGTAAATGTTGTGGCTTGGCTCCCCAACACACCGGTGTGCTGTACTAGTAACGAATTGCCACGTTCTGTTTACGTGACAAACCTTACTAATTGGCTGTGTCGGGTGGTGGCGGGTTTGACAACATATTTATAATTACGCGATCTCACCAAAATAACCGCCCTATATTTTGGATGCTATTGGTCGCGACATGCTCCGTGTGAAACTCAATGCGGTCAGCCGCGGGGCGGTGACGCTGGCCCAGCGGTGGCGCCGCTCACCGCGTCGATGTGGAGGGGTCACGGTTCGAATCCCTGTGGCCGCACCGGTGAATACCGCGCTGCGTGTGTGGTATTAACCGTAGACAAATACAAAACTCGCACTCGCAGTGGAGGACGTTCAAGATCCCGCGACGTCGTTAGCAAGTGTCGGGCCATTATGGTGCCGGCGTCACGATTGTAAAACAGATCAATAAAAACACACCGGCGTTTAAATTATACTCGGCAAGCAATCACCGCCCAATATTGCGGAACAAAGACGTGGCAGGGCCCTCCTTGATAAGGAGGCACGAGGCGATGTGAGGCTCTCCAGGGTAACCAAACGCAGGTAATGCAAATCACAATACAGGCAGACTCCGCTTGGCGCTCAAGCTGCGCTGCTGGAGACGTGAGCGCTCATAGAATCGGCGTTCTACGGGCCCGCGCTAAGGGAGGTCTGTCTGTACACTGCCCGCGGATTAAACGGGGATCTCAAAGGTGTAGTAGCGAGTTGGAGGTCTCAGTCCGGTTACCAGCGACTGCACAACAAAGCTCCACCACATCTGGATCTGCGAGTCCTTACTTTCCATAAACGACAGCTCCGTAATCATTGAGTACAGGTGTTCCCTTGCTCTGTGCGGTGGTAGATGCGTTCCAAAAAAGGGGGCGCACAACACGAAATCGCGTAGCGTAGATCGCAGTCACCCAACCCACAGGACGAGATGTAACAGATGTAGAGTAGCTCCCACTCTGCCCTGCCACCTTCTCCTGAGGAGCCGGGGCTTGTGGCTGCCTCCTCGACGCCCACCCACGGGGGGTAGGAGGGGACCTTCACTGCGCTTGTGGCGGTGATCCACCAACCATCGCTGCTGCTGCTGCTGGTGCCGCCTCCACAGCGCAGCTGGGCGTACGAGGCAGCCGCGTGCAGCGGCCACGTTCTGCGATTGTAAACTCCCCCGCTCCTGCCAGAGTTGCCATCGGGAGAAGACGGGCGATGAAACTGTGGATGAAGCCACGCGAAGCAGATCGATAGCTAAGTAAATTAACAATTGATAGATGTAAGCGCAGTGATGTCACCGTCACTGTCGGCGTGTTGGTGACGTGACGCTGACGAACCTGCAACTCTGTCCAGGGCGTCTGTGCTGATGCAGGGTCGCGTGTTCCTCCCCACACGTCCCGCGGGACGCAACTCTTCCTGGGAGACCGAAGGAGCGGCTCGTCACGCTGCCAAGGCCGTCCACTTTGCGTTTCCTATTTGTTTATCATTTATCCAGTGTCACTTGTTTTTTTATTCCCATGTTCACGAGCTCAAATGTCGCTTTAAGTGGTTATTCCGCCCATTATGTATTCAGTCAATCAAAGAAAAGCACCGATCTGGTATCGGCTATCAGATCGGTACTTAAAACCTCCACTTCTCCCCCCTCTCCCCTCCGCCCCTTATTGTCATTTAACATTGACCCATGCAATTGATTAGCTGTGCAGAGCTAAGCGGTTACATTCAGCCTCGAGTCCGTGCCAAGGCGGTGGTTTATCAATCGATCGATGTTGTATTTGTGACACGGAATGTGCCCGTGTCGCCAGTTACCCAGCTGCAGTTTGCAAGTGAGATCCGTGGGTGCCATCGGCACAGAGGAAGAGGAGCGGCGACGTCATCGAAGCGATCCGCACGCAGGAGCGGTCTGCGTCGCTGGAACAGAACGCATTGGAGATGCAGGTCGGGTTAGCTCAGCGCCGCCCCCCCCCCCCACACACACATTGTGGATCCAGAGCGTACTTGGGGGGGCGAGGGTTGGTGAATCACACGGAGATTCGTGAGATTCGTGAGATTCGTGACCACTGCGTGGGAGCGCGTTCGCCGCTTGTGGGTTGCAGAGATTCGCGGTTCGAATCGGGCAGTCCGCCCCGGTGCATTACTGCGGTGGTGTAGATTCACCATGAACATACTACTGTACTACTGCGCGCCGTCTGCTTATTGATGACAATGATTCTGCTGATGGTGGTGTCGCTGATGATGATACTACTGCTGCTGATCATCATGATGACAATCATGATGACAATCATGATGATCTTTGAATTGTGATGATGTTGCACTTCGAAAATATGTCATCAATGGTGACGATTATAATTGCAATTCTGCTGCTGATGATGGTATGGTGACCTATTATTATCCGACCCGATCCTGGGTGCCTCCTCTAGGTCGACTCAGCCTTAAGTGCCGTGATTATAAATCTTCACCACTGCGGGGGGGAGGGGTGATCTGTGGATCTTTGTGTGCTGTGAGTGTGAAGTTAATGGCCACACGCGCGGTGCAACAGACACCATCACCACCGCGCCTCTCGCCGTGCGCTGACGGAGTTTCCCATAAGTGGCCGGGCGTGGGGCGGGGGGGGGCTGCTGGAGACAGCGCGGGAAGTCCGCGTCGATATCCCCGAGTCGCCCCCCCCCCCATCTCCCCTCCCCTCCCCCGCGGCATCGCTCGCTGCTCCGCGATCCCGCGGCGTTTTTACGAAACGGCTTAAGGAGCTGATGGGAAGCGTTTAGACGAGGGGCAGTAGCAGCACCCCCCCCCCCCAGCCCCATAGACAGTGCGGGACATGGGGAGCGGTGGCGCAGTGGTGAGCTCACTGCGCCAATGAGAACCCCGGCACGACCCGAGTTCGAGTCCCGTTCACAGCCCATGGCGAACTGGAATTACGCAGACGAATTTTTGAACCGGTCCTAGGCCTCCCCTAGGTAGACCCAGCCCCAAATGAGTACCTGATGCGACGTCTACAACAGGAGAGACAAAGGTGGCCGGCCGGGAGGTGCTGTTCAGCCGCGCCTCGGTGTGCTGAGCCGGCCTTCATAGTTGCTACTCTCAAAACGGCTCTTGTCCCACCAGCTTGTTGAGGCTCTAAGGGTGATAGTTGTGCCCGAGAGTGATAGCGAGTTTGAGTGTGAGATGAGAGTTGTGGTGCGTGGGTGTGTTGAGAGTGGGGAGCGGTAGTTTAGCGGAGAGTGTGTTTGAGTGTAGTGATAATGTGAGTGAGTGTTTGAGTGATAGTGATAATGTGAGTGAGTGTGTTTGAGTTATAGTGATAATGTGAGAGAGTGTGTTTGAGTGATAGTGATACTGTGAGTGAGTGTGTTTGAGTGTAGTGATAATGTAAGTGAGTGTGTTCCAGTGATGTGAGTGAGTATGTTTGAGTGATAGTGATAATGTGAGTGAGTGTGTTTGAGTGATAGTGATAATGTGAGTGAGTGTGTTTGAGTGATAGTGATAATGTGAGTGAGTGTGTTTGAGTTATAGTGGTAATGTGAGTGAGAGTGTTTGAGTGATAGTGAGTGTGAATGTTTGAATGATAGTGATAATGTGAGTGATCCATAATATAGGTATTTGTTTGAGATCGCGTAAAATTTAAAATGTGTCGTTAAACCCGCCACCACCCGACACAGCCAAGGTTTGTTACGTAAACGTCACGTTAGGTTTGTCAAGTAAACAGAACGTGCCAATTCGTTACTAGTACAGCACAACGGTGTGTCGGAGAGCAATCCACAACATTTGTAATCTGTTTGAGTGACAGTGTGAGTGAGTGTGTTTGAGTGATAGTGTGAGTGAGAGTGTTTGAGTGATAGTGTGAGTGAGTGTGTTTGAGTGATAATGTGAGTGAGTGTGTTTGAGTGATAATGTGAGTGAGTGTGTTTGAGTGAGAGTGATAGTGTGTGAGAATGTGTACGAGCTTGTGTTTAATAATTAAATTACTGACCGCAGACTCGTTAATATTTCAGTGTGCTCACCCCCAGCCACAGTCATCATCTCGACTCGTACCGCTGCGTCACCACCACACCTTGTCTGCTCCCCGCTCTCACAGAGAGACAGAGCGGGAGGGGGGTGAGGGGTGGGGGGCTCAGAGGCGCTAGGAGGAGCCCCGGACGAGGAGCGGGAGGGCAGCAGCAGCCGGCGACACCAACCATTGACCCCGAGCTCTGCGGTCCTCTATGCACGAAGGCGCTGCAGGCAAATTAATGAGTGTTTGCATTTTGTAGGAAATCCAAGCACTCGGAGGAAACCTACGTGTGCGAGGGGGCAACACTCTATCCCATAGAGATAAAACAGATGGAGATGAGCGCACACTTTGCCGTGCCCGCCTTCTCCCGACGAGTCAGAGGTAATGGCTCCTCCTCAAGGCCGACGGGAAGGGAGTTTCGCGACATCTGTTTGCTGATCCACCAACCCCGGCTGATGCCTCCACAATGTTGAATCGAGGATCAATGAGAAACCAGTGCTGAAAGATCACCGCGCTTTAACAGACTGTTGGGGCAAGTGCTGCGAGCGAGCACCTAGTGAAGGTCGGCACGGCACACGAGGGGGTGGTTTGCCAGCACCACGCCCGGCCGCCTTTGTCTCCCCATTGCTGATGTTTACACACAGCACCCGGTACTCTTGGAAGACTGAGTCGATTCGCGAAAGCGATTCCCAGGGCCGGATCAGATATTCACTGCCTCACTGTTTATTGGTCGCGAGAGGGAATCGAACTCGGTCCAGTTGGTCGTGTTGGTTGCTCAGTGCGCTAACCACTGCGCCACCGCTCCCCACGCTCGCACGGACACGCGTGGCGGTGTCGCCGCCTCGTGGCTCCACGCGGCTCCGCACTCGCCGGGAGGTTCCTGCTCCTCCTGCACCTCCTGCACCTCCTGCACGACCACCACCACGACCACCACCACCACGACCACCACGACCACCACCACGACCACCACCACGACCACCACCACCACGACCACCACCACGACCACCACCACCACGACCACCACCACCACGACCACCACGACCACCACCACGACCACCACCACGACCACCACCACCAAGACCACCACCACCACGACCACCACGACCACCACCACGACCACCACCACCACGACCACCACCACCACGACAACCACCACCACCACCACCACGACCACCACGACCACCACCACCACCACCACCACAACCACCACGACCACCACCACGACCACCACCACCACGACCACCACCACGACCACCACCACGACCACCACCACCACGACACCACGACCACCACCACGACCACCACCACCACGACCACACCACCACGACAACCACCACCACCACACACGACCACCACGACCACCACCACCACCACCACCACGACCACCACGACCACCACCACGACACCACCACCCACGACACACCACCACGACCACCACCACCACGACCACCACCACCACGACCACCACGACCACCACCACGACCACCACCACCACGACCACCACCACCACGACAACCACCAACCACCACCACCACGACCACCACGACCACCACCCACCACCACCACGACCACCACCGACCACCACCACCACGACCACCAACCACCACGACCACCACCACCACGACCACCACCACCACGACCACCACCACCACGACACCACCACCACACGACCACCACCGACCACCACCACCACGACCACCACCACCACGACCACCACCACCACGCACCACCACACCCACCACGACCACCACCACCACGACCACCACCACCACCACGACCACCACCACCGACCACCACCACCACGACCACCACCACCACCACCGACCACCACCACCACCACGACCACCACCACCACGACCACCACCACCACGACCACCACCACCACGCCCACCACGCCCACCACGACCACCACCACCACGACCACCACCACACGACCACCACCACCACGACCACCACCACCACGACCACCACCACCACGACCACCACCACCACCACCACGACCACCACCACCACGACCACCACCACCACGACCACCACCACCACGACCACCACCACGACCACCACCACCACGACCACCACCAACCACGACCACCACCACCACCACCACGACCACCACCACCACGACCACCACCACCACGACCACCACCACCACGCCCACACGACCACCACCACCACGACCACCCACCACCACGACCACCACCACCACGACCACCACGACCACCACCACGACCACCACCACCACGACCACCACCACCACCACGACCACCACCACCACGACCACCACCACCACCACCACGACCACCACCACCACCACCACCACCACGACCACCACCACCACGACCACCACCACGACCACGACCACCACCACCACCGACCACCACGACCACACCACCACGCACCACCACCACGACCACACACCACGACCACCACGACCACCACCACCACCGACCACCACCACCACGACCCACCACCACCACGACCACCACACCACGACCACCACCACACACGACCACCACGACCACCACCACCACCACCACGACCACACCACGACCACCACCACCACGACCAC
This sequence comes from Lethenteron reissneri, assembly GCF_015708825.2. Classification (NCBI taxonomy): domain Eukaryota; kingdom Metazoa; phylum Chordata; class Hyperoartia; order Petromyzontiformes; family Petromyzontidae; genus Lethenteron; species Lethenteron reissneri. The sequence goes on from NC_083797.1 coordinate 604,676, forward strand.
CACCACCACGACCACCGACACCACCCACCACCACCACGACCACCACGACCACCACCACCACCACCAACGACCACCACCGACCCACCACCCACCACGACCACCACCACCACGACCACCACCACCACCACCACGACCACCACACCACGACCACCACCACCACCACCACCACGCACGACCACCACCACCACGACCAACACAGACCACCCACGACCACACACCACGACCACCACGACCACCACCACCACGACCACCACCACCACCACCACGACCACCACGACCACCACGACCACCACCACCACGACCACCACCACCACGACCACCACCACCAGCAGCAGCAGGAGGAGGAGGGTTAGCGGCAACGTGGGGAGGAAGCTCGACTAGCTAGTTAGTGTGAGTGGTGGGGCTAGTGACTAGCTAGTTAGTGTGAGTGGTGGGGCTAGTGACTAGCTAGTTAGTGTGAGTGGTGGTGCTAGTGACTAGCTAGTTAATGTGAGTGGTGGGGCTAGTGACTAGCTAGTTAGTGTGAGTGGTGGGGCTAGTGACTAGCTAGTTAGTGTGAGTGGTGGGGCTAGTGACTAGCTAGTTAGTGTGAGTGGTGGGGCTAGTGACTAGCTAGTTAGTGTGAGTGGTGGGGCTAGTGACTAGCTAGTTAGTGTGAGTGGTGGGGTTAGTGACTAGCTAGTTAGTGTGAGTGGTGGGGCTAGGACTAGCTAGTTAGTGTGAGTGGTGGGGCTAGTGACTAGCTAGTTAGTGTGAGTGGTGGGGGCTAGTGACTAGCTAGTTAGTGTGAGTGGTGGTGCTAGTGACTAGCTAGTTAGTGTGAGTGGTGGTGCTAGTGACTAGCTAGTTAGTGTGAGTGGTGGGGCTAGTGACTAGCTAGTTAGTGTGAGTGGTGGGGCTAGTGACTAGCTAGTTAGTGTGAGTGGTGGGGCTAGTGCTAGTGACTAGCTAGTTAGTGTGAGTGGTGGGGCTAGTGACTAGCTAGTTAGTGTGAGTGGTGGGGCTAGTGACTAGCTAGTTAGTGTGAGTGGTGGTGCTAGTGACTAGCTAGTTAGTGTGAGTGGTGGGGCTAGTGACTAGCTAGTTAGTGTGAGTGGTGGTGCTAGTGACTAGCTAGTTAGTGTGAGTGATGGGGCTAGTGACTAGCTAGTTAGTGTGAGTGGTGGGGCTAGTGACTAGCTAGTTAGTGTGAGTGGTGGTGCTAGTGACTAGCTAGTTAGTGTGAGTGGTGGGGCTAGTGACTAGCTAGTTAGTGTGAGTGGTGGGGCTAGTGACTAGCTAGTTAGTGTGAGTGGTGGGGCTAGTGACTGGCTAGTTAGTGTGAGTGGTGGGGCTAGTGCTAGTGACTAGCTAGTTAGTGTGAGTGGTGGGGCTAGTGACTAGCTAGTTAGTGTGAGTGGTGGGGCTAGTGACTAGCTAGTTAGTGTGAGTGGTGGTGCTAGTGAATAGCTAGTTAGTGTGAGTGGTGGGGCTAGTGACTAGCTAGTTAGTGTGAGTGGTGGTGCTAGTGACTAGCTAGTTAGTGTGAGTGGTGGGGCTAGTGACTAGCTAGTTAGTGTGAGTGGTGGGGCTAGTGACTAGCTAGTTAGTGTGAGTGGTGGTGCTAGTGACTAGCTAGTTAGTGTGAGTGGTGGGGCTAGTGACTAGCTAGTTAGTGTGAGTGGTGGGGCTAGTGACTAGCTAGTTAGTGTGAGTGGTGGGGCTAGTGCTAGTGACTAGCTAGTTAATGTGAGTGGTGGGGCTAGTGACTAGCTAGTTAGTGTGAGTGGTGGGGCTAGTGACTAGCTAGTTAGTGTGAGTGGTGGGGCTAGTGACTAGCTAGTTAGTGTGAGTGGTGGGGCTAGTGACTAGCTAGTTAGTGTGAGTGGTGGGGCTAGTGACTAGCTAGTTAGTGTGAGTGGTTGTGCTAGTGACTAGCTAGTTAGTGTGAGTGGTGGGGCTAGTGACTAGCTAGTTAGTGTGAGTGGTGGTGCTAGTGACTAGCTAGTTAGTGTGAGTGGTGGGGCTAGTGACTAGCTAGTTAGTGTGAGTGGTGGGGCTAGTGACTAGCTAGTTAGTGTGAGTGGTGGTGCTAGTGACTAGCTAGTTAGTGTGAGTGGTGGGGCTAGTGACTAGCTAGTTAGTGTGAGTGGTGGGGCTAGTGCTAGTGACTAGCTAGTTAGTGTGAGTGGTGGGGCTAGTGACTAGCTAGTTAGTGTGAGTGGTGGGGCTAGTGACTAGCTAGTTAGTGTGAGTGGTGGTGCTAGTGACTAGCTAGTTAGTGTGAGTGGTGGGGCTAGTGACTAGCTAGTTAGTGTGAGTGGTGGTGCTAGTGACTAGCTAGTTAGTGTGAGTGATGGGGCTAGTGACTAGCTAGTTAGTGTGAGTGGTGGGGCTAGTGACTAGCTAGTTAGTGTGAGTGGTGGTGCTAGTGACTAGCTAGTTAGTGTGAGTGGTGGGGCTAGTGACTAGCTAGTTAGTGTGAGTGGTGGGGCTAGTGACTAGCTAGTTAGTGTGAGTGGTGGGGCTAGTGACTAGCTAGTTAGTGTGAGTGGTGGGGCTAGTGCTAGTGACTAGCTAGTTAGTGTGAGTGGTGGGGCTAGTGACTAGCTAGTTAGTGTGAGTGGTGGGGCTAGTGACTAGCTAGTTAGTGTGAGTGGTGGTGCTAGTGAATAGCTAGTTAGTGTGAGTGGTGGGGCTAGTGACTAGCTAGTTAGTGTGAGTGGTGGGGCTAGTGACTAGCTAGTTAGTGTGAGTGGTGGTGCTAGTGACTAGCTAGTTAGTGTGAGTGGTGGGGCTAGTGACTAGCTAGTTAGTGTGAGTGGTGAGGCTAGTGACTAGCTAGTTAGTGTGAGTGGTGGTGCTAGTGACTAGCTAGTTAGTGTGAGTGGTGGGGCTAGTGACTAGCTAGTTAGTGTGAGTGGTGGGGCTAGTGACTAGCTAGTTAGTGTGAGTGGTGGGGCTAGTGCTAGTGACTAGCTAGTTAATGTGAGTGGTGGGGCTAGTGACTAGCTAGTTAGTGTGAGTGGTGGGGCTAGTGACTAGCTAGTTAGTGTGAGTGGTGGGGCTAGTGACTAGCTAGTTAGTGTGAGTGGTGGGGCTAGTGACTAGCTAGTTAGTGTGAGTGGTGGGGCTAGTGACTAGCTAGTTAGTGTGAGTGGTGGTGCTAGTGACTAGCTAGTTAGTGTGAGTGGTGGGGCTAGTGACTAGCTAGTTAGTGTGAGTGGTGGGGCTAGTGACTAGCTAGTTAGTGTGAGTGGTGGGGCTAGTGACTAGCTAGTTAGTGTGAGTGGTGGGGCTAGTGACTAGCTAGTTAGTGTGAGTGGTGGGGCTAGTGACTAGCTAGTTAGTGTGAGTGGTGGTGCTAGTGACTAGCTAGTTAGTGTGAGTGGTGGGGCTAGTGACTAGCTAGTTAGTGTGAGTGGTGGGGCTAGTGACTAGCTAGTTAGTGTGAGTGGTGGGGCTAGTGCTAGTGACTAGCTAGTTAGTGTGAGTGGTGGGGCTAGTGCTAGTGACTAGCTAGTTAGTGTGAGTGGTGGGGCTAGTGACTAGCTAGTTAGTGTGAGTGGTGGGGCTAGTGACTAGCTAGTTAGTGTGAGTGGTGGTGCTAGTGACTAGCTAGTTAGTGTGAGTGGTGGGGCTAGTGACTAGCTAGTTAGTGTGAGTGGTGGTGCTAGTGACTAGCTAGTTAGTGTGAGTGGTGGGGCTAGTGACTAGCTAGTTAGTGTGAGTGGTGGTGCTAGTAACTAGCTAGTTAGTGTGAGTGGTGGGGCTAGTGACTAGCTAGTTAGTGTGAGTGGTGGGGCTAGTGACTAGCTAGTTAGTGTGAGTGGTGGTGCTAGTGACTAGCTAGTTAGTGTGAGTGGTGGGGCTAGTGACTAGCTAGTTAGTGTGAGTGGTGGGGCTAGTGACTAGCTAGTTAGTGTGAGTGGTGGGGCTAGTGCTAGTGACTAGCTAGTTAGTGTGAGTGGTGGGGCTAGTGACTAGCTAGTTAGTGTGAGTGGTGGGGCTAGTGACTAGCTAGTTAGTGTGAGTGGTGGTGCTAGTGACTAGCTAGTTAGTGTAAGTGGTGGGGCTAGTGACTAGCTAGTTAGTGTGAGTGGTGGTGCTAGTGACTAGCTAGTTAGTGTGAGTGGTGGGGCTAGTGACTAGCTAGTTAGTGTGAGTGGTGGGGCTAGTGACTAGCTAGTTAGTTTGAGTGGTGGGGCTAGTGACTAGCTAGTTAGTGTGAGTGGTGGGGCTAGTGACTAGCTAGTTAGTGTGAGTGGTGGTGCTAGTGACTAGCTAGTTAGTGTGAGTGGTGGGGCTAGTGACTAGCTAGTTAGTGTGAGTGGTGGTGCTAGTGACTAGCTAGTTAGTGTGAGTGGTGGGGCTAGTGACTAGCTAGTTAGTGTGAGTCGTGGGGCTAGTGACTAGCTAGTTAGTGTGAGTGATGGTGCTAGTGACTAGCTAGTTAGTGTGAGTGGTGGGGCTAGTGACTAGCTAGTTAGTGTGAGTGGTGGGGCTAGTGACTAGCTAGTTAGTGTGAGTGGTGGGGCTAGTGCTAGTGACTAGCTAGTTAGTGTGAGTGGTGGGGCTAGTGACTAGCTAGTTAGTGTGAGTGGTGGGGCTAGTGACTAGCTAGTTAGTGTGAGTGGTGGTGCTAGTGACTAGCTAGTTAGTGTGAGTGGTGGGGCTAGTGACTAGCTAGTTAGTGTGAGTGGTGGTGCTAGTGACTAGCTAGTTAGTGTGAGTGGTGGGGCTAGTGACTAGCTAGTTAGTGTGAGTGGTGGGGCTAGTGACTAGCTAGTTAGTGTGAGTGGTGGTGCTAGTGACTAGCTAGTTAGTGTGAGTGGTGGGGCTAGTGACTAGCTAGTTAGTGTGAGTGGTGGGGCTAGTGACTAGCTAGTTAGTGTGAGTGGTGGGGCTAGTGACTAGCTAGTTAGTGTGAGTGGTGGTGCTAGTGACTAGCTAGTTAGTGTGAGTGGTGGGGCTAGTGACTAGCTAGTTAGTGTGAGTGGTGGTTCTAGTGACTAGCTAGTTAGTGTGAGTGGTGGTGCTAGTGACTAGCTAGTTAGTGTGAGTGGTGGGGCTAGTGACTAGCTAGTTAGTGTGAGTGGTGGTGCTAGTGACTAGCTAGTTAGTGTGAGTGGTGGGGCTAGTGACTAGCTAGTTAGTGTGAGTGGTGGTGCTAGTGACTAGCTAGTTAGTGTGAGTGGTGGTGCTAGTAACTAGCTAGTTAGTGTGAGTGGTGGGGCTAGTGACTAGCTAGTTAGTGTGAGTGGTGGTGCTAGTGACTAGCTAGTTAGTGTGAGTGGTGGTGCTAGTGACTAGCTAGTTAGTGTGAGTGGTGGTGCTAGTGACTAGCTAGTTAGTGTGAGTGGTGGGGCTAATGACTAGCTAGTTAGTGTGAGTGGTGGTGCTAGTGACTAGCTAGTTAGTGTGAGTGGTGGGGCTAGTGACTAGCTAGTTAGTGTGAGTGGTGGGGCTAGTGACTAGCTAGTTAGTGTGAGTGGTGGGGCTAGTGACTAGCTAGTTAGTGTGAGTGGTGGGGCTAGTGACTAGCTAGTTAGTGTGAGTGGTGGGGCTAGTGACTAGCTAGTTAGTGTGAGTGGTGGGGCTAGTGACTAGCTAGTTAGTGTGAGTGGTGGGGCTAGTGACTAGCTAGTTAGTGTGAGTGGTGGGGCTAGTGACTAGCTAGTTAGTGTGAGTGGTGGTGCTAGTGACTAGCTAGTTAGTGTGAGTGGTGGGGCTAGTGACTAGCTAGTTAGTGTGAGTGGTGGGTCTAGTGACTAGCTAGTTAGTGTGAGTGGTCGTGCTAGTGACTAGCTAGTTAGTGTGAGTGGTGGGGCTAGTGACTAGCTAGTTAGTGTGAGTGGTGGGGCTAGTGACTAGCTAGTTAGTGTGAGTGGTGGGGCTAGTGACTAGCTAGTTAGTGTGAGTGGTGGTGCTAGTGACTAGCTAGTTAGTGTGAGTGGTGGTGCTAGTGACTAGCTAGTTAGTGTGAGTGGTGGGGCTAGTGACTAGCTAGTTAGTGTGAGTGGTGGGGCTAGTGACTAGCTAGTTAGTGTGAGTGGTGGTGCTAGTGACTAGCTAGTTAGTGTGAGTGGTGGGGCTAGTGACTAGCTAGTTAGTGTGAGTGGTGGGGCTAGTGACTAGCTAGTTAGTGTGAGTCGTGGGGCTAGTGACTAGCTAGTTAGTGTGAGTGGTGGTGCTAGTGACTAGCTAGTTAGTGTGAGTGGTGGGGCTAGTGACTAGCTAGTTAGTGTGAGTGGTGGGGCTAGTGACTAGCTAGTTAGTGTGAGTGGTGGTGCTAGTGACTAGCTAGTTAGTGTGAGTGGTGGGGCTAGTGACTAGCTAGTTAGTGTGAGTGGTGGGGCTAGTGACTAGCTAGTTAGTGTGAGTGGTGGTGCTAGTGACTAGCTAGTTAGTGTGAGTGGTGGTGCTAGTGACTAGCTAGTTAGTGTGAGTGGTGGGGCTAGTGACTAGCTAGTTAGTGTGAGTGGTGGGGCTAGTGACTAGCTAGTTAGTGTGAGTGGTGGGGCTAGTGACTAGCTAGTTAGTGTGAGTGGTGGTGCTAGTGACTAGCTAGTTAGTGTGAGTGGTGGGGCTAGTGACTAGCTAGTTAGTGTGAGTGGTGGGGCTAGTGACTAGCTAGTTAGTGTGAGTGGTGGTGCTAGTGACTAGCTAGTTAGTGTGAGTGGTGGGGCTAGTGACTAGCTAGTTAGTGTGAGTGGTGGGGCTAGTGACTAGCTAGTTAGTGTGAGTGGTGGTGCTAGTGACTAGCTAGTTAGTGTGAGTGGTGGTGCTAGTGACTAGCTAGTTAGTGTGAGTGGTGGTGCTAGTGACTAGCTAGTTAGTGTGAGTGGTGGTGCTAGTGACTAGCTAGTTAGTGTGAGTGGTGGTGCTAGTGACTAGCTAGTTAGTGTGAGTGGTGGTGCTAGTGACTAGCTAGTTAGTGTGAGTGGTGGTGCTAGTGACTAGCTAGTTAGTGTGAGTGGTGGGGCTAGTGACTAGCTAGTTAGTGTGAGTGGTGGGGCTAGTGCTAGTGACTAGCTAGTTAGTGTGAGTGGTGGGGCTCGTGCTAGTGACTAGCTAGTTAGTGTGAGTGGTGGGGCTAGTGCTAGTGACTAGCTAGTTAGTGTGAGTGGTGGGGCTCGTGCTAGTGACTAGTTAGTTAGTGTGAGTGGTGGGGCTAGTGACGAGCTAGTGAGACTGGTGGGGCTATGGGGGAGGAGTCGAGATCGGACCTCCATCCCCGGTGGAGGCGCTAGAGGGCGCTGTGACGCAGCTCATGCCGAGTGCTCAGAATCTACAATCAAAAGACAAAGGCGCAGCGCTGCAACTGCTTTCTCACGCAAGTGCTGTCAGAAGGGACGGATGACGATTAGTCCGTACTTGCCTGTACCGCCTCATCCTGATCACCAACACTACATTTGTGTTGGCGCTCCACCAAGCTCGTTGTTGAACCACGCTGTGCGAACGGCGAGCAGACAGGCACAGAACAATAGACACGAACCCATTGTCCCGACGCTGACAATGTGATTGCCACAAGGAGAGGCCTGACTTGTTGGTATTCTAAAATAAATTCGATGTTTCGGGCGATGGCCATTCTTGAGGGTCGTGATTGAACCCACGACCTCCTGTATACCAGGCGAGGGAGTTAACATCTCGCCACAGTGGCGCCCCCAACTTTACTTTGCAATGGTAAACCAGCTTTGATATACACTGCTGTGCCATAGTAAAACACAGCAGTCAACCGGAGTGTGTCGATCTCCGGTTTGCGCCCACCGGGTGTTGTGCAGCGCTTCGATCACCTTGCCAGAAGCGCAACAGCGCATCACACGGAAGGTTCGATCACGATCACGGCGGGGGGAGGGAGGCGGGGGGGTTGGGGAGGGAGGCGGGGGGGGACGTGGGGGGGGGACGGAGGCGGGGGATGTGGGGACGAGGCGGGGGGGTGGGAGGTGGGGGGGCTGGAGAGGGAGGCGGGGGGGGTGGGGAGGGACGCGGGGGGGGGAGGTGGGGGGGGAGGGAGGCGGGGGAGGTGGGGAGGGAGGCGGGGGGGGTGGAGAGGGAGGCGGGGGGGGAGGTGGGGGGGGAGGGAGGCGGGGGGTGTGGGGACGAGGCGGGGGGGTGGGGACGAGGCGGGGGGGGGGTCTCTGTCTTTGTTTCACGCTTTCACGGCACGGGGCATCTGGGCCGGGTGGGGCTGGGGGCAGTGTTGGGGTGAGGTGGGGTGGGGGCGGGGTGGGGGTAGGGGGAGGGGGCGGGGTAAGGTCCCCCCGCCAGCCCCCTCTGTTTCCCCAACACGCGCCTCGATGACGGTGCGAGTGTTGGCTCGAGTCCGTGCACAGTTGGCAGAGGTCGCAGTCAAGATGTTGACCCCACAACAGCAACAGCAGCAGCAGCGGCGGCGGCGTCGCGTGGCGCGCGTCCCCACGCTGGCTGCGGCGACCACTCAGAGGCGCGAGGAATAGAACCGCGGACACGTTGTCTGGTCTCGCGCGCGACGATGGCAGCAGCAGCAGCAGCAGCAGCAGCAGCAGCAGCAGCAGCAGCAGCAGCAGCAGCAGCAGCAGCAGCAGCAGCAGCAGCAGCAGCAGCAGCAGCAGCAGCAGCAGCAGCAGCAGCAGCAGCAGCAGCAGCAGCAGCAGCAGCAGCAGCAGCAGCAGCAGCAGCAGCAGCAGCAGCAGCAGCAGCAGCAGCAGCAGCAGCAGCAGCAGCAGCAGCAGCAGCAGCAGCAGCAGCAGCAGCAGCAGCAGCAGCAGCAGCAGCAGCAGCAGCAGCAGCAGCAGCAGCAGCAGCAGCAGCAGCAGCAGCAGCAGCAGCAGCAGCAGCAGCAGCAGCAGCAGCAGCAGCAGCAGCAGCAGCAGCAGCAGCAGCAGCAGCAGCAGCAGCAGCAGCAGCAGCAGCAGCAGCAGCAGCAGCAGCAGCAGCAGCAGCAGCAGCAGCAGCAGCAGCAGCAGCAGCAGCAGCAGCAGCAGCAGCAGCAGCAGCAGCAGCAAGATGGTGCAGGAGCTCCATGCCAATGTGGAGGTTCCGCTGCTGCTGCTGCCGCCACGACGAGAGGGCTTCAGCAGAGAAAGGGAGCTTGTGTGTGTTGTATTGGTGTATGTTGAACTTCTTTCGCGCCGTACGTAGCCAACCGAGTGAATCGTGTGGTACTGCTGTGTCTTCCTCCTCCGTTGAAGGGACGCAGACCACAGAGGTTTTATTGTAGGTCTCCATGTGTCTCCATGTGTCTCTATGGGTCTCTACGTGTCTCTAACTGTCTCTAACTGTCTCTAAGTGTATCTAAGCGTATATATGTGTCGCTGTGTCTCTATGTCTCTATGTGTGTCCAAGAGTCTCTGTATCTATGGGTTTACTATATGATCCATAGTGTGTGTTTTATGGACACACGCGTTCCTGTGGCTTGTCTTTAGTGTGTCTCTTTGTGAGTCTGTGTGTATCTCCGTGTGTCTCGCTGTGTTTACTGTCGGGTCGCTAGTTCGCCTTGTGTGGCCACTCTGGCCGTGTCTGTAACGCGGGGCTGACGCGCCGCATGGCCGCTCTTCTCGTTGGTCGCCTACCTACCTGCCTGACTGACTGACTGCCTCACTGCCTGACTGCCTGACTGCCTGACTGCCTGAATGACTGACTGCCTGCCTGACTGACTGCTTGACTGCCTGACTCCCTGACTGACTGACTGACTTCCTCACTGCCTGCCTGCTTGACTCCCTGACTGACTGCCTGACTGCCTGACTGACTGCCTGAATGACTGCCTGACTGACTGCCTGAATGACTGCCTGACTGACTGGCTGAATGACTACCTGAATGACTGGCTGACTGCCTGACTGACTGCCTGACCGCCTGACTGACTGCCTGAATGACTGCCTGACCCATCTGGCCGGTGCCAATGTATTCGTCTCTTACTCAAAATAATGTCGAGACTCACTGCTGCTGCTGCTCTACCGAGCACCAATCTTGCACAAATTTGATTCCTGCTGCTGCTGCTGCTAACTGGGGTGGAGTTCTCAGTTACTACCTCACTGCCGCACCCGGTGGAAATCAGAGTGACGCAGCAGTGGGGTAAATGATGATAGAGCACTCACTCATTGACTCCGGTCACTCGCCCGCTCACCAACCTACCAACCCACTCACCAAACCATCCACCAACCTACCCAACTACCAACGCGCCCGTCAACTCTCCCACAAACCTACCGACCCTCCCACCAACCCATCAACCCAACCACTTACCCACGCACCAACTAAGCCAGCAACGGACCAAACCAACCACTTACCCATACACCAACCCATTCACCAAACCAACCACCAAACTAACCACCTACCCATTCACCAAAATATCCATCGACCTACCCACCCACCCAACAATCCACCCACCCCTTTCACGCCCCCCCCCCGTACCGCCCCCCTGGCGTGTGGGTGGGGTGGTTGGCTGGTTACTCGCGTGACGGGGTGGGGGCGGTGGTCACAAGGGAGTCGTGGGGCCGCATCAGCCGCCTCCACATTCATCACCTCCGCGGGTTGCGGCTAAGCTCCGAGTGTCAGCCAGAGATCCACGCGCCCGCGTTTCCAATCATCCGCTATTCCCCAGCAATTACCCCCCCCCTCCTCCCCGCCCAACAGCCCCCCCCCCCCACTGCCCCCCACCTCGTGGTATGTGCTCAAGCGTCATTCGACAGATAGATGAGAGAGATGACCTTTAGTTAAAACCAGAGAAAGCCGCATCACTGAGAACGAAAAAAAAGTCTCAAAACAAACTCGCGGCTCGCGTCCAACGAGATCCCGCGTCTCACAGGGAGGAAGGGGGTCCAGCAAAGCCCAACACGGTCGTGCGGAGGCCTTCATCTAGCAGTGGATCGATAAAGGATTGAACGATATGAAAAGCGGCGCGCGGGCTGATGATGTGAGTCAAAGTCAAGAGTGCCTCTCCTTCTGCAAGAGCCACAGTGGAGAATTGGTGCTCTTTTGTTTACAGCCCTGCAGAGCCAGTAGTGGACATTCCATATTCCTATGGCGGGGGAGAGTCCATCTATAAAACAACCACAACGTAGTACCCCTTTTATCAACCCCCGGAGGGAGGGATGATGCTCTGGGGAACGGGCGGCCACCTGAGTGGTTCTGCAACGCAGTCGTCAATAAGTTCGTGTGTGGCCTTCAACAATTTGTATGAGAGGCGACGTTTCGGGAAAGGTCCCGTCTTCATAGCACGTCAAATGTGCTTTAAATGTGCTTCATATATGCAATGTTGAAGGGCCATTGCCCGAAACATCGCCTATTATATATTCCTCATATGATGGGCCACTCTCACACACACAGCATAACTGACACGGGACGTGTTGAGTCTGTTGTTGTTATTGTTGTCTGTGCTTGTTCACGACTGCCAACAGCAGCATCAACGCGATCTGTTCTGTCACAGATGGGCGCCGCAGTGGCGAGACGTTATCTGCCTCGCCTGGTATGCAGGAGGTCGTGGGTGCGATCCCGACATTGACGCCCGTCCACTCCGAGTCTGAATGTCTCTCCCCGTGGTCGCGAGGATATTTCTCCGGTTCTACCGCCCCCCCCCCCTCGACACTTAGAATCGACACGCGTTCCGAGTAATCGGAGGCTACACATTTCCACGTGATGGGCCACTTCGTTGAGCTATCGTCTGTGGCCAGGTCGCTTTCTAGAAGGAGCTGCTTCGCTCAGTGGGCCTTACCTGGTCAAATGCTGAAGAGTTTTGTTTGTATTATTTGGGTCTTTTCTTGGTAAAGTCACGTAGATAGGTTCAAAGAAAATAACAACCTATCTCCGTGACTTTACCGAAAGACCCAAAGAAGATGAATTCCTGCAGTCACGAAAGCTTTAAGTCAAGTTTAGTTTGTGTTTCCATTCCCCAGCCCGTCGGCTGTCTGCGAACTTCGCCAGGTTCGGCGGCGTAGCTCGGGTTCGGGTCGGGTTCGGGTCGGGTTCGGGTCGGGCTCGGGTCGGGCTCGGGTCGGGTTCGGCTCGGAAGCGAGTCGACTTGGCCGCGTCCTTGCCTGGATCTCGGCGGATCGGAGTCGATCAGCCGAAGCAGCCTGCGATTGCCCGAGGCCGTAGCTTTGAGTGATGTCAGAGTCCCCGCCACTGGTGGGGCGAGTCTCTCCTTGTTTGAGCGAGTTTTGATTAAACACGTACACGCAAAAGTTTAGAGCTGTGTACAAAACTTTTCAGAAACTTACACGTCCGTGTGTGTGTGTGCGAGTACCTCTGCTGCGTTGTGTAAACATCGAAACTGTGGAGACAAAGGCGGTCGGGCGTAATGCTGGCCATCCGCCACCTCGTGTGCCCTGCCGGCCTTCACTGGTGCTCCGCGCTAACAGCACTTGCCACAACAGTTTGTTGAGGCTATTCGGGGGATCTCTGTCTTCGTGTGTTCCCGTGGCCGCGAAGCTGTTGCTCGCGCGAGGCCTGGGGAGTCGTTGCGTGTCCGTGTGGTCCGCGAGGAGGTCTGAAGGTAATTCCTCTCTGCACCTTCGCATCGGTCATCACAGCGCCATTAACACAACGCGGCTCATCTCGTCACTTGCGCCGCCGTCAGAGCGCGAGGCGATCGTCGCCCGCGGCCTGCGGCAGCTTCAGAGGAGGGGACGATGCCCCCCAGTGGCAGCTATCCCTGTGCGGCACGGGACGATGGCCACGGACGCAGGAAGGCGCTGCTGATGGTCACACAGACGCAGGCTGCGGGAGTTTAAAAGTCGAGCGGCGATGGTTGCTGCTGTGGCCTAACCTAGGGGCACCCCCAGTGGCAGCTGGCCCTGTGCATCCGCCTGCTGGCAGTAAGGGGGGGGGGGGAGGTGATATTTCTGTGATTTGGAAAATTGACACCGGCCTATTATTTTCGACTGACTTTACATTTGTACAAGATGCTTGTCATACAACGAGCTCATTGAATGTTCACTGATTTTGTTGTTGCGGGGCGATGGGAGCGGGTTAGGCCTCAATTGTCTCGTCGAATCTGTGTCGTGCAACCTACCTCCACCCGACAGAGTTGCGACGTGCTGTGGCGTGGCCCAGCGGCAGCGCGTTTGTCGCCTGTCGCAGACCCTCGAGCGCCGTCCGCTTCACTCACGGGCGACGTTAAAGACCCCTGACGTCGTCACAAGGCTTAAGGCCATCGGGTGCCGACGTTCATTTTTGCTGAATTCGAATAGTAGCCGGAAATGACTCCTCACTTGGGATCACACGCAGACGCACAGCAGCAGCAAGCAGCAGCAGCAGCAGCAATCATCGCCCCGACTGGCAGCAGACCGATGTCCCAGCTCACTGTCGCGAATGGGACTCTGCTCGCTTCAGTTCTCACCTGGATACAGAAGATGATCTTAAACTCACTCACTCACTCACCCATCCCCTCACCTGCTCACTCACACACTCAATCATCCACTCACTCACTCACTCGTCATCTCACTCATTAACCGACTCACTCATTCTCTCCTCCACTGACCCATTCATCCACTCACACAACTCACCAACTCACGAATGATATAATTCACTCACTAATTCACCCATTTACTCATTCACCCACTCACTCATTGTCTCATCCATTCACTTACTCCCCCACTCACTCATTCACCCATTCACTCATTCTCTCATACACTCACTAATTCACCCACTCACTCGTGCAAATGAGGCTCTACCCTGGTCTCACCTGCTCACACAAAACACAACATGAAACTTGAAACCCCTCTGCTGATCTGTTGTGAAACGCCACCGGTTCAGGCGAGACGAGTTATTAAACGAGTTTACTTCCCGCGATTGTTTCTTTTCTCTCCTGCTCTATCAACAAAAGAGAAACTCTGCGATGTTTTTAATTAATCTGTAGGTCCTTTTTTTTACAAAATGTGTGTAATAATGTATACGCACGTGCCTCGTGTCACGTTAATTATGGAACGCGGAGAGCAAATCGTTGGGTAATTTTGTCATTCTCACATCGATTATTGCTGCTGCAGTGTAAGCTCGTGATGTTGGCTCAGTGCTCGAGACAAAGACAAAGATCCCCCGTATATCCTAAACCGACTGTTGGGGCAAGTGCTGTTAGCGAGCAGCGCCTATGAAGGCCGGCACGGCACACGAGGGGGTGGAATGCCAGGACCACGTCCAGCTGACTTTGTCTCCCCAGTGGCGATGTTTACACACCGCACCAGGTACTGATTCAAGGCTGAGTCGACCTAGGCGAGGTCCAGGTCTGGTTCACATCATCTTCACTGGTGTTTGTTATCGTGAACGGGAATCTAACTTAGGTGGCCGGGTTCGTGGCACGGCGTGTTAATGACGACACTGCTGCTAATGCTCCCTACAAAGACAAAGATTATCCGTATAACCTTAGCAGAATGTAGGGGCAAGTGCTGTTAGCGAGTACATATGAAGGTCGGTACAGCACACGAGGGGGTGGATGGCCAGCACTACGCCCGTCCGCCTTTGTCTCCCCAGTGGTGATGTGTACACACCGCACAAAGCACTCATTTGAGTCGACCGCTCCCCACTCCTCACAGACACACGCGCTCGCATTTATATTTCATGGAATGTGCGTACGTATGTACGTTGGACTTCTTTCGCACCGTACGCAGCCAAAAAACTTGCATTTGCCTTGCGATGTTTGTCTCGCGGCTCCCACAGCAAACGGAGAGCGCGGAGGGAACCCGCAGCCCCGCGCCGCCCAACACGAGCTGACGGCAAACTGGAGGTGCGTGCAGACCCACTCTACGATGCTGCTTGTTGCCACCTACTGTTATTATTCATACCTGTTCACCCAGCAAAGCCTCGCCACGAATCTCGAGACTATTTCTCTCGAGGGCCCTGCCACAGTGTCCGCATGAGTGGGACGATGATCGCTGCCCGCCGTGTCCCGGTCTTGTGTGATCCCAACTGCGAGTCCCGGTCTTGTGTGATCTCAACTGCGTGTCACGTGTTGTGTGATCCCAACTGCGTGTCACGTGTTGTGTGATCCCAACTGCGTGTCACGTGTTGTGTGATCCCAACTGCGAGTCCCGGTCTTGTGTGATCCCAACTGCGTGTCACGTGTTGTGTGATCCCAACTGCGTGTCACGTGTTGTGTGATCCCATCTGCGTGTCACGTGTTGTGTGATCCCAACTGCCCGATGGCCCACGCTTGGGAACGGCCTCCACGGCATTTCGTGGAGCAGACGGCGCAGAGTTTTTGTTGTTATGGTAAATCCACCCGCAGTAATAACCCATCATACCACCTTTCCCCTTCCCGGATCGATAAAGTAGGTACCACTTTGTGGGGGAAACCAACCGCGTTTTTTTTTACCAATGGATTCCAACCGGCTTGCGCTGCACCGAGTTTAATGTTTAACTTTGATGTAACATTGGTTTACGTTTGTGCAGTATTCTCGTGTTCTCTCGTCACACAGTTGTTGTTTTGGTTTTGGGTTCTGATGGCTATCTGCTTCATCGTTGTTACTTTATTTTACGTATTTTGCTGTTTAAACAAAATCAACTTTAAACTTGAACCCAGCCGCCCATTCACTCACCCATTTACTCACTCACCCATTTCCACACTCACCCATAGACTCGCTCACCCCACTCACTCACCACCCACTCGCTCACCCACTCACTCACTGACCCAAGTTACTCTTGCAAACGAGGCTCATCCTGGTATCTCGAGTGAGCACATGGTTACACAACATTTACTTGAAACTTCCCCCCTCCAGAGGAATGTGGAATGTCCACCACTGGCTCTGCAGGGCTGTGAACGGGAGTAGAGCACCGATGCCTTCCTGTGACTCTTTTGAAGCAGAGAACTCGCTCTTGACTTTGACTCAGATCGTAAGCGCGCGTGCGGCTCTGCACGTGCGGCTCTTCGTCGATCCACGAGTCGACGAAGGCCTCCACACGAGAACAATGCTCGAGAGAAGACTCCACGGGGGAGGGATTTTGAGGGTTGATGGATCGCGGGGTCCCCAACCCGCTGGGCCGCGAGGGTGGCCCTGAGAGAGCCGTGCGGTGAGAGTGTTCGAGAACCTGTCCGTGATTAGATGTTTACGTAACAGATGCGTATCAACGTCTGCTCAAGCTTCCAGTGAGTCACGTGACTCCTGTGTGGCCACCCCCAGTGGGTGAGTGAGCGGGTGATTGAATGAGTGACTGAATGAGTGGGTTGGGTGAATGAGTGAGTGGGTGAGTGAGTGACTTAGTCAGTGAGTGAGTGAGCGGGTGATTGAATGAGTGACTGAATGAGTGGGTTGGGTGAATGAGTGAGTGGGTTAGTGAGTGACTTAGGGAGTGGGTGAGTGAGCGTGTGATTGAATGAGTGACTGAATGAGTGGGTTGGGTGAATGAGTGAGTGGGTGAGTGAGTGAACCTCACTCTCTGAACCTCCCCCCTCACCATCCACCGTGAAAAGAGACGTCGCTCCTCCTCCACGCAACTCCCTGCTGCTCGCTTCTTCCTTCTCTCCCCTCTCTTCCCTCCTCTCATCATCATCACCATCGCCCCATCTTCATCCCCAACATCTTGGCCTGGTCATTCCTCCTCCTGCGGACGGTCACGTCTCAAGTGCGTGCGGGCTGCGCCTACTCGGCAGTGTCTGTGACACAACGAGGAGGAGGAGGGATGTCTCAGGCGGCACGGCCAGCCTGCTCCGTGTTCTGAGAGTGGCGGTGTGGGGGGGTGGCTGAGAGTGGGGGGTGTGGGGGGTAATGGGGGGGGGACTGAGAGTGGGGGGTGTGGGGGTGTGAGGGGGGGTGGGTTGAGAGTGGGGGGTGTGGGGGGTAATGGGGGGGGGCTGTGTCCGCTGTCCGTTGGAGACTGCGGCCCCAGGCACCGGGGTCCCCACGTCAGAGGGACTCGCGCGAGCTCCGCGTGACGTCATCTGCGCGTCTCTGAGGTGGCGGCGCTCCGTGGGGTGATGGTGGGGGGTGATGGGGAGGTGATGAGGGGGTGGGTGGGGGATGAGGGTTGAGGCATTGGCGTGAGGTGGGTGAAGAGTCTGTGTGTGTGTCTGTGTGTGTCCGTGTGTGTCTGTGTGTGTCTGTGTGTGTCCGTGTGTGTCTGTGTGTGTGTGTCGGTGTGTGGGGAGCGGTGGTGTAGCGGTTAGCGCGCTGCGCTATGAACCCGGCCACCCGAGTTCGATTCCCGCTCACGGCCAACACCGGTGACGATTATCTGAACCGGTCCTGGGCCTCCCCTAGGTCGACTCAGCCTCAAATGAGTACCTGGTGCGGTGTGTAAACATCACCATTAGGGAGACAAAGGCGGTCGGGCGTGGTGCTGGCCACCCACCCCCTCGTGTACCGTTGCGGCCTTCATAGGTGCTCGCTAACAGCACTTGCCCCTACAGTCTGTTAAGGCTATATGGGGGATCTTTATCTTTGTCTTTGTCTGTGTGTGTCCGTGTGGGTGGTTTATTGGTCGCTCACGAACAATCATCAATGGCGAATAATTGAACCGGTCCTGGACCTTCGCTAGAATTCGGACTATATGCGGAGTGTAAACATCAGAATTGGGAGATAAAGGCGGCCGGGAGTGGTAATTGCCACCCACCCAGTCGCATGCCGTGCCAGCTTTACTGTGTTCTCGCTCACAGCGCTTCATCCCACCGTCTCTGCAAGGCGACACGGGGGATCTCCCTCTCTCTCTCTCTGTGGTTGTTTTGTGTGCAAACATTTCAGGATACAGCGCTGACATTGGAGTCGGCCGAACTTCCCAGGTAGCCGGTCCAGGGCTTGCCCCGCTCTGCAGTCCCCGCTGTGAATTCTCCCGTCGCCGCTTTGTCCGCTTGACGCGGGCCGCTGCGGTGCGCGCCTGACCCCCCCCCTGCCCCCACCCCCACCCCTGCCTCCGCCTTTACATCGTGGTCGCTACGGAGGGAGACGCCTCCCCTCCCCCAACCCCTCCCCTCCCCCTCTATAATGAGCCTTGACACGTGCATTGTTTGCACGTGGGGGGTCCTCTGTGCTCACACCTGCGGAGGCCACGTGGCGCTAATGCGGGAGCTGATTTTGGTTCCAGTCGAACAAAACAAGCTCGAGCCATTAGTGAATACCAACAGCGTGGCCTTCAAGGGAAGAAAACGATTACAACAAAGATCCCCCGTATAGCCTTAACAGACTGCTGGGACAAGTGCTGTTAGCGAGTCGCACCTATGGAGGCCAGCACGGCACACCGGGAGGTAGGTGGCCAGCGCCTCGCCCGGCCGCCTTTGTCCCGAAGAGACGATGATTGCACATCGCACCAGCCACTCATTTGAGGCTGAGTCGAGCTAGAGGGAGGCCCAGGACCAGTTCAGATAATCCTCACCGATGTTGGCCGTGAGCGGGAATCGACCTCGGGTCGCCGGGTTTGTAGCGTCGCGCTAACCGCTGCGCCACCGCTCCCCAGTACAGTACACGTACACACACTGTAATAGGCGGCATTCGCCAATACATCCCCCTAAAAAAACATTTTTTGCCTTAATAGGAAGTACTTGAATAAGGACCATTGCTCGAAACGTCGACAATGATTTGTTTTCCTTCGAAGGCCACGCATTGTCATTGGCGAGCGTGTGGAGTTGTTGTTGTTGGCTGTGCTTGTGCACCACTGCCATGGCACCACCAGAGAATTGTTTCCAATCATCTCGAATTGGTTCTCATCATCTCGAATTACTATCCACTCTATCCGTCTCCCTATCCTCTCTCTCTCTCTCTCTGTTATGGCGGAGGGCCATTGCCCGAAACGTCGCCTGTTATATACATGCTAAAGCAGGGTGGTCCAAAAGTCAGGACACACAGGCGCCCGGGCATATCATCGTGCCAGCCTCAATAGGTGCTCGCTAACAGCACGTAGCCCCACATGATTTTGTATTGTGTACGTACTGTATGTTCAACTTCTTTTGCACCGTACGTAGCCAACCGTGCTCATCGGATGTGCGTATTGGCCATACACGTGCAGTATATTCGGGTACTGCTAGATATCTTGATACGTATATAAATACTGAATAACCATACCACTTGCTCACCTCGTCTCGATCATCCATTCTCTTCCTCTTCCCTCCCCTCGTCCCTCCACTCCATCCTGCCCCTCCCCCGTAGCCCTTCCGTGATCCCTAAGCGCCCCTCTATCGCTGTCACTCATTGCTCAGTACCTCGGAGCGCGCCCCTGCCACAACGAGATCATTCCATTCGGTGTCACTGCTTCTCAAACCCTGTCAAGTGAAGGCGCCCTACAAATGTAACATCACATTCTCATAATGAGATAGTGCAAACATGCACAAGATCACGCGTGTTACAACCATATTTTTTAATTTAATATCCCGTATTGGTAATGTCTCATCGTACCGTTATCACTTTAGCAAGACGTATTGTTTAATATTGTTCCGTTTGTTTACACAGGAAAGCCCGCTGAGTCTCAAGGCTCTTTATCCAGGAGGGCCTTGCCAAGCTCTCACAGTAGGGGGCGATGTTTATGCCGCTGCTGCTGCTGCTGCTGTGTGATCCCAGTTGAGGACATTTGCGGTGTGACTGCCACATTTCTACAAAAAGTTACCATGTCGCCAGCACACAATGGCCCACTCTTGCGAATAGCAGACGGCCGCTGGCTTCGAAGCGCACACCTTTTCGGTTCGCGCTTCTGCGGGGCAATGCATCGCCCCGTGATGAAGCCATGCCCGAGCAGGCACGTGATCAGCTGAGCTGGCTGATGCTCGCAGTTAGACACAACGTGTTACTGCTACCAGTTGATTAGTTCGGTTAGGATGCTGTCAGTGACAGGATAAATACTTGTCGAAGCAGACTACGCGGGGTCTACATATATATTGTAAGCGTTACACACCTGCAGCGATAACCAGGGCGGCTGCTCGATTCGAACCGCGGAACCCTTTTCAACAGCAGAGCCGCGAGCGGCGCTACCGCAGGGCCACGTCACCGGACCTTCGCCGGAGTCACCGGGAATTGTCAGAGCTATTTCCACCCCGCCCCCCAGCAAATATTCTCCGCTTACAAAAGAATAATCAATGATGTGAATGTCGCGAGAGTCGTGTTGTTGGCGCGGCTGCGTGTGGTGTCGTTCATCGCCGTGTCGCGCGGCCTGTCGCTGCACGACGCGGCCACTTGGCTGTCATATCAGCCACAAGCAGCCTCCTCTACCAACAGAGGCCCCCATCCGCCCCTTGCATCCACCGCCTCCCCCCCACGAATGCAAACGCACGGTGTGGGAGCGATGCCTGCTTAGCAATGATAACAGAAGCTGGCTCGTAGCAGAGCAGACCACGTGCCAGCGGGGATGCATCGTCACCCCCACCCGCACCATTCACGAACCCCCCCCCCCCCCCCCCCCATTCTAACACAAAGACAAAGATTCCCCGTATAGCCTTTAGCAGGCTGCTGGAGCAACTCCTGTTAGCGAGCACCTACGAAAGCAGGCATACGCTCGGCCGTCTTTGTCTCCCCAGTGCTGATCTTTTACACACTTGCACTAGGTACTCATTTACGGCTGAGTCGACCTAGGGGATGCCCAGGACCGGTTCCGATATTCGTCAGCGGTGTTGAAGCCGGTTGGCCAGTACCATTCACACCCAGGCACCTTTGTCGCTCCAATGCCAATGTTTATTTTACAGGCACCCATTTGAGGCCGAGTTTACCTAGGGGGAGACGCAGACTCGTTTGAGATAATCGCTGCTAAGGATATCGTAAGTGCGAGCGGGAATCAAAATCGGGTCGCCGTGTTGGTAGCGCAGCGCGCAAACCACTGCACCACCGCTCCCCCTATCCCATCACACAAGCGCCCTAGTGCTGGAGCCCATGGGGAGAGGGCCAATTCGCACTCCACGGAAATTAATTAATTGCGCCATGTGCGTAGCAACCAGCAACGCTAAGTACTGTATAATTTGGCGGATGATTTAGGTCTCCGTGTGTGTCTGTGTGTGTCTGTGTGTGTTTCTGTGTGTCTCTGTGTGTGTCTGTGTGTGTCTGTGTGTGCGTTAATGGGGAGTGGTAGTGTAGTGGAAAGCGCGCTGCGCTATGAACCCGGCGATCCGGGTTCGATTCCTGCTCACTGCCACCAGCACCAGTGAAGATAATTACCTGCATCAGTCCTGGGCCTCACATAGGTCGACTCAGACTCAAATGAGTGCCTGGTGTGGTCTCTAAACATCGCCACTGGGAATACAAAGGCGGTCGGGCGTGGTTCTAGCCACCCACCCTCTCGTGTGCCATTCTGGCCTTCATAGGTGCTGCTACTCGCTAACGGCCCCAACAGTCTTGTTCAGGCTGCGCGAGGGATGTTTGTCGAGCGCCGTGGAGGCAACAGCGAGGGTTGGTGGATCACCGCACATACGTCGCTGTGGAACTCCCTTCCTACCACGTGGGTGGGCGTCCAGTAGGAGCCGCACCCTGGCTCGCCAGGAGAAGGCGGCACGGCAAGGGGACTGATCTCCCTCTGTGCGGGGATAGAACGTTGCCCCCTCGCGCAAGGCGTGGGTTGTCTCCGGGTGTTGCAGTTTCCTCCTGCCCACGTGAAGAATAAACACGACTCGTCAGTAATCGGCTGAAGACGTCTTGCAAGTAAAACATCAGTGTAGCAGCGGCAGCAGGACCCTGGGAGGCGACGTCGCTGCTGCTCTGTGTGATGACAAATATTGGACCCTGACGCCGGCACGCTCTGGCCTGCTCTTGCGAACGACGTCACTTGATCTTTAACGTGGACCGTGAGTGAGTGAGCGAGCGAGTGAAGCAGATCGTGACGCTTAATGCGCACACACCGCTTCATTAATCAGGGCGGCCGTTGAAATTCGAGCCCTATGCGGTTCGCGGTTTGTGCACCGAGGTGGAAACATCTGGGGAGGCGCAGGGCGAGGCGTGGGGGGGGGCTGTAGGATGGGAAGAGGAAGATGGGGGGGGGGCGAGTTTCCGTACACGTGACATCATCATATCATCATCGTTCTGATGATGATTATCATAGACTCGAGGAGTGTAACACGCAATTTTCACTTTGTCACGGAGCGGGGTGCACCTTGGCAGGGATCATGCGCGGCATTCTAAACGCCATCATCACCTTTCTCGCCCCCCACTCCCCGCCACGCGCTACCACCGTCTTCCTGTCGTCAGGTGGAGTGTGTAATGCGATTTACATGAATTCATTAATTGTACTGAATCGGCCTCGCTCGCGCTCAACGAAGGAGAACACGTGCCCGTGAGCGACACCACTTTCGCTGGTTCCTGATTGGTTTGTTCTGCGTGAGAGCTATCGCGTGGTTGTACAATGGCATTGTTACATGATAGCCCCCCACCACCCGACAGAGCCAATCAAGGCAGGTTGTGACGTCACGGGCAGCACGTGTTTCCCCACGTGATTTGGTTTAATAAGCAACACCCGAGGTGGCCGAGGAGGAATGGTGAGAAGCAGTCGCACGTTTCGTTTTATATGTACGACGTATCGCTGGAGATTACACCAGCATCGTCAGGCGTGTAACCAAGAGGTCCGCTCTCAAATTAGGAATCCCAACATCGGTGGTGCAGCACTCGCACAGACACGGGAGCGGTAGGAGCGAGAGCAGCCCTGGCCACGGGAACGGAACGACGCCTCGCGGTCCAGAGTCGAGACTCGTGCCGGAGTGGCAGCCACGAGGGGGGGGGGTGTACACTCGCCCAAGAGGACGCTCCATGCTGAGATGGCACGGCTCTGATTCTCTGTAAACTATTGTTTGTATTTACCAGGTAAGCGCCACTGATAACTAAACTATTGTTTGTGTTTACCAGGTAAGGGCCACTGAGAACTAAACTATTGTTTGTATTTATCAGGTAAGGGCCACTGAGAACTAAACTATTGTTTGTATTTACCAGGTGAGGGCCACTGAGAACTAAACTATTGTTTGTATTTATCAGGTAAGGGCCACTGAGAACTAAACTATTGTTTGTATTTACCAGGTGAGGGCCACTGAGAACTAAACTATTGTTTGTATTTATCAGGTAAGGGCCACTGAGAACTAAACTATTGTTTGTATTTACCAGGTGAGGGCCACTGAGAACTAAACTATTGTTTGTATTTATCAGGTAAGGGCCACTAAGAACTAAACTATTGTTTGTGTTTACCAGGTAAGGGCCACTGAGAACTAAACTATTGTTTGTATTTACCAGGTGAGGGTCACAGAGCTACCAAGATCTTTTTTCATGAGCTACCTGGCCACATTGGGTAGCTCAGCGAGGTGGCTTGTCATCACGTGGAAATGTTATAGCGGCCAAATACTCTAAACGCGTGATGCTGATGCTAAACGTGGAGGGGAAACAACCGGAGGACCCGGAGAAAAGTCCACGCGACGGCGGCGAGAGAGAGACACGCAAACTCCAAATATACAGCAGCAGGCGCCAGGGTCGGGATTCACGAGCTCCTGTGTACCAGGCGAGGTAGTTAACATCTCCTCGCCACCGCGGCACCCGATAGGGACTCGGAGAGAAGGAGACGGGGAGGGAGAGACGCGTCGATGAACGCGCGGCAGAGACAAACCTCGGCTGCGTTTCCACTTCGCGCCGCCGCCGCCACTCCTCCTCTCATCCGGCACCGCAGGCGATGTCAGCGAGAGGCACAGCAATTAGCGCTGATTAACGGGGGTCAGTGTCCTGACGACGGCGGTCGTGCCCCGCGGGGGGGGGCGGGGGGGGCGGGGTGTGAGTGGGTGGTGGGGGGTGGCGCGGTAATGCGGTCGACGTCGCCTCGCGCTGACCGAGCCGAACCCCGTGCGAGAGACCTCCGCTGACCCGCTGTAAACGTAGCAGCTGTCAACTCCGGGGTCGACCGCGACAATCAGGGGGCAGGGGGAGGTTGGGTCGCTATCCCCGTGGAGATGCGAGCGCCGTTCTGGTTGGACGAGGCGTCGTGCGCGTCGTCCACGCAGGTCCCAGACGCCGAGCGGACAGCGACAAACGGCACCCGAGTGACCAGGTCGATGGATGATCCGGCGCTCACCGATTCCCTCCAGCCACTCGCTCACCGATTCCCTCCAGCCACTCGCTCACCGATTCCCTCCAGCCACTCGCTCACCGATTCCCTCCAGCCACTCGCTCACCGATTCCCTCCAGCCACTCGCTCACCGATTCCCTCCAGCCACTCGCTCACCGATTCCCTCCAGCCACTCGCTCACCGATTCCCTCCAGCCACTCGCTCACCGATTCCCTCCAGCCACTCGCTCACCGATTCCCTCCAGCCACTCGCTCACCGATTCCCTCCAGCCACTCGCTCACCGATTCCCTCCAGCCACTCGCTCACCGATTCCCTCCAGCCACTCGCTCACCGATTCCCTCCAGCCACTCGCTCACCGATTCCCTCCAGCCACTCGCTCAGCGATTCCCTCCAGCCACTCGCTCAGCGATTCCCTCCAGCCACTCGCTCACCGATTCCCTCCAGCCACTCGCTCACCGATTCTCTCCAGCCACTCGCTCACCGATTCCTTCCAGCCACTCGCTCACCGATTCCCTCCAGCCACTCGCTCACCGATTCCCTCCAGCCACTCGCTCACCGATTCCCTCCAGCCACTCGCTCACCGATTCCCTCCAGCCACTCGCTCACCGGCGGTCAGTCGCCCCCCCCCCCCCCCCCCCCCATCGCTGCTACAATGGTCTTCGTTGCCTCGAATTTTACTAATCGATTCGTCCACTCGTGTTAAGTTCTACCGGACACTGTCTCGTCTGATCCACACTGTGTTCAACCACCACCACTACCAACACATTGTGTTCAACCACCATCACCACCATCACCACCACCACACTGTGTTCAACCACCATCACCACCACCACCACACTGTGTTCAACCACCATCACCACCATCACCACAACCACCACACTCTGCTCAACCACCACCACACTCTGCTCAACCACCACCATCACCACCACCACACTCTGCTCAACCACCACCACCACCACCACACTGTGTTCAACCACCACCACCACACTGTGTTCAACCACCACCACCACACTGTCTTCCACCACCACCACACTGTGTTCAACCACCATCACCACCACAGTGTTCAACCACCATCACCACCATCACCACCACCACCACACTGTGTTCAACCACCACCACCACCACACTGTGTTCAACCACCACCACACTGTGTTCAACCACCACCACACTGTGTTCCACCACCACTACCTCCAGACTGTGTTCAACCATCACCATCGCCACCACCACCAAACTGTGTTCACCCACCACCAGCAGACTGCAGGTCACAACAACACACTCGGTCTCCCACCCGCCACACTGCAGGTCACCTCTCCCATCTCTTTGCGTCTTCGCTGGCACCGTTCCACTGTGAAATCCCCTCTTCTCATCATCATCATCATCATTGTCGTCCCCCTAAAGCTCTTACAATCATAATAACCTTGTAAACTCTTTATTTATTCAACGTCGAGAATAGTGCCGTTTGTCACTGACCGTCTGACATGTATTGGGCCGCTGTACCTGTGCTCAGTAACGGTTTGATGACTACATAAGTCCATGCGTAGATCGAGACGCATCACGCACACGAGCACGGACACTGTGATGCATATCCTACCGCGTGGCATAAGGGCATCGGAGCATGGCTCTAGAGCGTTCAAGTGTCATAGCCAGCGTCCCACTCCGCGTACGACTCCCGGGCGGGGGGAGAAAGAGAGATCATACTCTCTCACTCTCGTCTCTCTCTCGTCTCTTTCTCGTCTCTCTCTCGTCTCTCGGCGTGGGGTCGCTATCGTCCATGGGTGTCTGTGACCTTTGGCATCACTGACTCCTGTGGTACACGTCACTGGAGCGCAAGACAAACAAAGGCGAAGATCCCCCGTATAGCCTCGACCAGACTGTTGGGGCAAGTGCTGTTAACGAGCAGCAAAATAAATACCAGCACGGAATACGTCAGAGTTGGCCAATAGCACCACGCCCGGCCGTCTTTGTCTCCCCAGTGCTGATAATCGGAGGGTTTTTAGTGCATTACCGGTAACCGCTTGGAGAAACACCCGCTCTACATTGGTGACCAGTCTGCGGCGCACAGGGACACGTCTGGTGACACGCGCGACACGCGGTGGCCGGCAGCACGCCGCACTCAGAGGGCGCCGCCTCGATTCCATCTCCCGGCGCGGCAGTCGAAAACAACAGATGTGTTGTTGTATGTGTCGGTGCAAATCTTGACTTGGAGCTTTCGTGGCTGCAGGAATTCATATTATTGGGTCTTTCGGTAAGGTCGCGTAGATAGGTTCAAAGAAAATAATCAAAAATAATAGAAAAACGACGACGTTTCGATCGCAACAAGCGGTCGTCTTCCTAATAATTGTATTTGAACCTATCTAGGTAACTTTACCGATAGACCCAAAAATATGTATCAGTGCATTCGTTAGGAAAATTTCACTGGAAACGGTTACCGGTTTCCTGACTTTCTGAACTGTTTTCGATTCCTATCCCGAAGAAAATGACCGCATTTTTACCGGTTGCTTCTCTGGCATCCCAAAGACTCCAGACGTACGTAGTGTAGCCAACAACATGTCTCATCCACAACTCCCTGGCTCCACGTGACAAGTGTCTTTAACACATCACATCAGCCGCACGACCCCTTGCGGTGCACAGTTTCAGCAGCAATGGTTCGGTACAGGCAAACATCTGGACCCGTTTCGACGTCCAGTATCACATCCGGGCCCCCCATATCGTAAAGAGAGAGTCCTTGCCTGTCACGTCGACAGTTCCCACAGCACTGCATAGGGACGAGGCTGATCACGCCAAGCGCAGTGGTTCTTTATGCACAGTGGGATCATGCGATTAGTAATTAGTGGGTAACAGACACAGCTCCATCAATCACGTAAGTCTATCACAACTTCTAAATCGACGCGCTGGTATTAAACATCAAATCGCACAATGCTGCAGTGCGCATGGCATTGCGAGACGTATCCTCGTGCGAGCACGTGACCCCGCCCTCGCCACCGCCTCAATGGAGGGGCACTGAACTCGCGCCGTCTCGCATTGACACGGAGCAGGCTGAGTTGTTTGTATTTTGTTGGCTGTGCTTGTGCACCACCACTGCCAACGCAGCGGCAGCAGCAGGAGGAACAGTCATCACCAAACCCCTCTGTCTCTTTACTCATAACGATCGCGTTACAGCGACACGCAGCAGCTGATCCAGAGTCAGTGGCGTTACAGGTGGAAGCTGCCCCCCTCCCTCCCCCCCCCCCCTCTCTCTCAAGCGTGAGGGGTTGGCTGCTGCTGCTGCTGCTTTTTGTTTTCCAGCGTGCGTCCCCGTGTGTGTGGTGTGTGTGTGTGGTGTGTGTGTGTGTGTGCACCTGCGTGTGCGTGTGTGGTGTGTGTGTGTGCACCTGCGTGTGTGTGTGTGTGTGTACCTACGCGTGTGTGTGTGGTGTGTGTGCACCTGCGTGTGTGTGGGTGGTGTGTGTGTGTGTGTGTACCTACGCGTGTGTGTGTGGTGTGTGTGCACCTGCGTGTGTGTGGGTGGTGTGTGTGTGTGTGTACCTACGCGTGTGTGTGTGGTGTGTGTGCACCTGCGTGTGTGTGTGTGGTGTGTGTGTGTGCACCTGCGTGTGCGTGTGTGGTGTGTGTGTGTGTGCACCTGCGTGTGCGTGTGTGCGTGTGTGTGTGTGCACCTGCGTGTGCGTGTGTGGTGTGTGTGTGTGTGCACCTGCGTGTGTGCGTGTGTGTGTGTGCACCTGCGCAAGCATCGCGTCACCTGTTGGCGCGGTGTTTTTATTCTATTTGCCTTTGTCTCCCCTGTCTGGCACTTACACTGTAATGTAAAGACAAAGCCCCCCTCCCCCGTCTACTATAGCCTTTAACAGACAGCTGGGGCAAGTGCTGTTAGCGACCACCTTATTTATGTAGAACTTCTTTCGCGCCGTACGTCGACCAACCGTGCAACACAAGGGAGTGGGGTGGCCAACACCACGCCCGGCTGCCTTTGTCTCCCGAGTGTTGATGTTTAGACAGCCGCAGCGGCTAGGGTGCCCAACAACGGCTGAGTCGACTTAGGGGTGGGAGGCTCAGCACCGGTCGGAGATGGCCCGGTGCTGGACTCGAGATGAAGGCTGCTGGCGGACGTGAGCGCGCGCGCAGCACGAGGCCCGCACTCCCGCTCCGAGTGTGGGGAGTCAACAACAACAGCAGCAGCAGCAGCTGTTGCTGCTGCCATCTCAATATCACAAGCCGAGTGAAGGCTTACGGAATATATAGAGGCTGTGTGTGAGCGAGCGAGCGTGTGTGTCTGTGTGCGTGTGTCTGTGTGCGTGTGTCTGTGTGCGCGTGTCTGTGTGCGCGTGTCTGTGTGCGTGTGTGTCTGTGTGCGTGTGTCTGTGTGCGTGTGTCTGTGTGCATGTGTGTCTGGTTGTGTGTAGCTGAGCGTGGTGCTGACCACCCACCACCCCGTCGGGTGTCGTGCCGGCCTTGTATGTATGTGGAATTTCGTTCGCACCGTACGTAGCCAACCGTGCTAATCGGAGGTGCCTACATAGGTGCTCGCTAACAGCACTTGCCCCAAAATAATGGTAAGGCTATACGGGGCATCTTTGTGTGTGTGCGTGTGAGAGAGAGACTGTGTGTGTGTTAGAGAGAGAATGTGTGTGTGTGTGAGAGTGTTGTGAGTGTGTGTGCGTGCATTTCTATGTCAACGTGTTTGCTCTCCGTGTTATCGGTTTTTTTCCGAGTATATTTTGGTCCAGATAAGAACGTCTCTTGTAAATAATTGCAATCATCCCTTTAATATTAATCACGAGGTGAAAAAAACCCCGTCAGCCTGCTGAGCATATCGACTGCGTCCCAGCAACACTCTGAGCTTAACGATTTTGACGTTTCTGTGACGAGACCAGAACGTGTGAGCGGGGGGCTGCGTGGATGTATTCCACCGCGAGAGCGTGAGGGGTGGCGGGGAAGCCTTCACCCAGCAGTCGATAGATCGTCGATGATTACGATCAACATTTGAGAGGAAGACGGCCGTGCGTGGAGCTTTGAGATATGTGCCCCAGCTCGACGCAACATCACAAAACTCAACGCAGTCACTCACTGCTAATCGACGCTCCGTATTTTACGGAGAGGGGTGGGGGCGTGTTTAGCAATCATCCGGCGCGCGCAGTGTGTGGGTGCGGCACCCAGTCATTAAACTGCAGGGCCACGGCGCGGTGCGGACACTCGTGCCTCGCAACAAGGACACCCGGGTTCGATTCCCCACCAAGGCGCCTTTGCTGTGTGGCGTTTGTATTGTCTCCCCCTGTTCTGCATGGGTTCCTCTAGTTTCTCCGATTTCCTCCCAAAGCTAAAACGCGCACACACACACAATGTAATTGGTATCGACAAAAACATCGCAATGCTAATAAATTCCCTCCTACACATCACTCAATGGGGATCACACAGCAGCAGCAGCAGTAACATCGCCCCCTCTTACTGCAGTACAACACTTGGCAGGACCCTCCTGAAGAAACGAGCCTTGTGACTCTCCGCAGTAAGGCAACTCCTGGGAGATGAAACGTCTCCAACTCACGTACCCTCGCTTCACCGTAGCAGACCGCGCAGTGAGTGCGGCGTCTCATCACGAGCCCCCCCCCCCCCCCGCCCGATATCTCCGCTAAAACAGCGCAGTTCAGGAGGCAATGGACACATCGTCCTGAGTCATGCCTCGTGTGAGTGTCCCCAGCAAGCTTCTGCAGGCCTATTACAGAGGAGCGCAGTAGAGGCCATATGGGTCGATAACGAATTCACTCATTTTTCTGATTATCCCGCTGCAGGGGTATCGGCAGCTGATCGACCCCGGGCATGTGATGGGATACGCAGCTATTGGTTCATAATTGATGGGGTTTAATCAGAGCTCTCACTCTCTCTCTCACGCTCTCTCGCTCTCACTCACTCTCTAGCTCTCTCTCGCTCTCACTCTCTCGCTATGTGGTGTTGCTGCTGCTGTTTTTTTTTATCTTTGTGAAAGAAAAAAGACTGGCTGAGCAAACATGGTCCCAAAACACCAAACGGTCAGCAACAAACAGCACTCACCACTCACGTTGTGATAGATACGAGAGCGTAACTCGTGTCTTGAATTTGAGCGAGTTTGTTATTAAGAGAAAAGAGTCGACGATGATGATGGAAGGGAGATAATTCCATAGTGGAGCGGTGTGCGGGAAGAGAGAGCGAGGTGACCTGCGGTGTGGTGAGCGGGTGAGTGAGTGAGTGAGTGACATGATGAGTGATTGGTTGAGTCGGTGAGTGAGTGAGTGACAGGATGAGTGATTGGTCGAGGAGTCAGTGGGAGAGTGAGTGAGTGAGTGAGTGACAGGATGAGTGATTGGTTGAGGAGTCAGTGAGTGAGTGAGTGACAGGATGAGTGATTGGTTGAGTCAGTGAGTGACTGGTTGAGTGAGTGACAGGGTGAGTGATTGAGTCAGTGAGTGACTGGTTGAGTGAGTGACAGGGTGGGTGAGTGTTATTACAAGTGAGTGGTTGAGTGAGTGGCTTAGAGTGAGTGACAGGTTGAGTGAGTGAGTGAGTGGTTGAGTGAGTGACAGGGTGAGTGTTTAACGAGTGAGTGGCTGAGTGAGTGGCTTAGAGTGAGTGACAGGGTGAGTGACAGGGTGAGTGAGTGTTATAATGAGTGAGTGGTTGAGTGAGTGGGTTAGAGTGAGTGACAGGGTGAATGAGTGTTATAATGAGTGAGTGGTTGAGTGAGTGGGTTAGAGTGAGTGACAGGGTGATTGAGTGTTATTACGAGTGAGTGGTTGAGTGAGTGGCTTAGAGTGAGTGACAGGGTGAGTGAATGAGTGGTTGAGTGAGTGACAGGGTGAGTGAGTGTTATAATGAGTGAGTGGTTGAGTGAGTGGGTTAGAGTGAGTGACAGGGTGAGTGAGTGTTATAATGAGTGAGTGATTGAGTGAGTGACAGGGTGAGTGTTTAACGAGTGAGTGGCTGAGTGAGTGGCTTAGAGTGAGTGACAGGGTGAGTGACAGGTTGAGTGAGTGTTATAATGAGTGAGTGGTTGAGTGAGTGGGTTAGAGTGAGTGACAGGGTGAATGAGTGTTATAATGAGTGAGTGCTTGAGTGAGTGGCAGGGTGAGTGAGTGTTTAACGGTGAGTGGCTGAGTGAGTGGCTTAGAGTGAGTGACAGGGTGAGTGAGTGTTATGAGTGAGTGGTTGAGTGAGCGGCAGGGTGAGTGAGTGTTTAACGAGTGAGTGGCTGAGTGAGTGGCTAAGAGTGAGTGACAGGGTGAGTGAAAGGGTGAGTGAGTGTTATAAAGAGTGAGTGATTAAATGGCTGTACAACAATCAACTGCCTATGTGAAATCGACGCCGGCTTTTGGAAGCTCCGCAGCGCGCACCGCACCAGCTGTGGACGCGAGCGGTAAATCTCCGCGTTTTTGTTCTGTGATTGCTCACGTGGGATAGCGAGAGTGGGGAGGGGGTGTTGAGCTGGGGGGGGGGGGGGTCGGAACAGCTGTAGCGCTCTCCGCCGTAGGGAGACAAAGATAGTGGGGGGAAGATTTTAGCCCTCCCCCGTCACCATACATGAACGTGAGTGAAACATCGGGTGGAGCGGTGGCGCAGTCGTTGGACACGATGCAACACCAACAACACTGGCACACCTGAGTTCAATTGTCGTGGCCACCGCTTACATCAGTCAGTGGCCAATTGTCGATGGACGTGCTCGTTCTTGTTGCAGCGCCCCGAAGTCGATTATCGCTTCAAACGAGCACCTGGCCACGCCTGCAGCTACGCGAAGCAGAGCGGTGGCGCAGCGGTTAGCGCACTGCGCTGTGAACCCGGCTACCCGCGTCGCGTGCACAGACAGACACAGAGACTTGTGTACAGGGACAACGAGAGACAAACACGCATGGAGGCAGACACGGAGGAACTGAGAGATACAGATTCCCGCAGAGAGACAGACAACATAGGGACAGAGGCACACAGAGAGACTGACACAGAGAGAACAAGACAAAGATCCACCGTATAGCCTTTACAGAGTGTAAGGGCAAGTGCTGTTAGCGAGCACCTATAAAGGCCGGCAAAGCACTTGAGGAGATAGGTGGCCAGCACCACGCGCGGCCACCTTTGTCTCCCAACTAGCGATGTTGTCTGCACACCGCACCAGGTACTCATTTGAGCTCTGAGTTAACCGAGAGAACGACGCAGTGAGACAGACACAGACACACACAGAGACACAGCGAGACAGACACACACAGAGACACCGCGAGACAGACACGCAGAGACACCGCGAGACAGACACACACAGAGACACCGCGAGACAGACACACACAGAGACACCGCGAGACAGACACACACAGAGACACCGCGAGACAGACACACACAGAGACACAGCGAGACAGAGACACAGCGACACGGGCTCACAGGCAGAGAGACACACACACAGATGCAACCTCGTCCATCTTCTTCACTACCCTCGCGAAGCAGCCGACAACACCCAGACTCACACCTAGACTCACACCCAGACTCACACCACAGACTCACACCACAGACTCACACCCAGACTCACACCCAGACTCACACCACAGACTCACACCACAGACTCACACCCAGACTCACACCCACTCACACCCAGACTCACACCACAGACTCACACCACAGACTCACACCCAGACTCACACCCAGACTCACACCACAGACTCACACCACAGACTCACACCCAGACTCACACCCAGACTCACACCCAGACTCACACCACAGACTCACACCACAGACTCACACCCAGACTCACACCCAGACACACACCACAGACTCACACCACAGACTCACACCCAGACTCACACCCAGACTCACACCCAGACTCACACCCAGACTCACACCACAGACTCACACCACAGACTCACACCCAGACTCACACCCAGACACACACCACAGACTCACACCACAGACTCACACCCAGACTCACACCACAGACTCACACCCAGACTCACACCACAGACTCACACCCAGACTCACACCCAGACTCACACCACAGACTCACACCCAGACTCACACCCAGACACACACCACAGACTCGCGGGCCGCGTCCGGGCCCCGCGTGTGAGTCGATGTCTGTGACGAGCGGCCACGTGAAGCGCGGCCGCCGCGCGGGACTCGAGGGGCCGTGAGAGGGGCGGGGAGAGACGGGGCAGCACAGTCGCTGCGGTGTCCTGGAGAGAGCGGAGAGTGACGGGCAGACAGAGACGGGCAGCAGAGCTGAGCGGTCTCGGAGCCTGGGCTGCAACAGGGACAGGGAGTGGTGGAAAGCGCGGACGACTGGGGATGTGTGTGCAGTATACACACTGTGTGTGCAGTATACACACTGTGTGTGCAGTAGGCAGCGAAGGGGATGGTGGATCACACGCACGTTGTTGCGGTCGTTTCTTCCCAGTGGGGCGCCGAAGGAGGTGCCGTAACCCTGGCTTTGACGGGAGAAGTGTGGGCCAACGTCCATCTGCTCCATCTGTGGATGAGATAGAGTGTTGTGGCTTTTATCCGGGTGCTCCGGTGTATAAAACCCTCGTGAATTGTCCGATTGCATCTAAATATATTGGGAACCGCGGAGCTTGGGCAATTGTTAGCGCCGACTCAGGACCTGCTGCTGCTGCTGCCTTCCCGCTTTGGTTGGTGGATCGCCTAAAGATCTACAAAAGTGCGAACCTCGCTCGGCTGCAAGAAGAGCAGCTGATGGCAGTACAGCAAGTTGGAAAACTAACTCATCTGCGCAGAGATTTGAGTGTCATCCCTTCGTGTGTACACGAGGGATTATCCGAAGAGGAATTGGCCAACATGTTCAAGGTAGCAGCGCGCAGCACAATCTCTCACACAACGACAAAGACCCCCGTGTAGCCTTAACAGACTGTAGGGGCAAGTGCTGTTAGCGAGCATCTATGAAGGCTGGAACGGTACACGAGAGGGTGGGTGGCCAGCACCACCGCCTTTGTCTCCCCAGTGGCGATGTTTACACACCGCACCAGGTACTCATTTGACGCTGAGTCGAGCGGTAGTGTCGCGGTTAGCGCGCTGCGCTATGAACCCGGGTTAGATTCCCGCCCCAAGCCAACACCAGTGACGATTCTATCTGAACCGGTCCTGGAACTCCCCTAGGTCGACTCAGCCACACAACTACACACACAATCACTCGCACACACTCACCCCGTCATTATTAATGGGCCGCTATGAACCATAGGGACACGGTGTTCATAAATCCGCTTGTTACACTGTGCTCACGCGATGCACCAGTGTCCTTTAACCAACGGCGCTTAATGAAATGGGTGCTCGCTCTGACTCAACACGAGGGCGCATGTGCATCTCTGCAGGCGTGCATCAGCTCGGGAAGAGAGTCGAGAGAGGTGATGCGACAGTGACCCCGCGAGTGACCCCGCGAGTGACCCCGCGAGTGAATCAGTGAGTGAGCCAGTGAGCGAGTCAGTGAGTGACCCCCGTGAGTGACCCCGCGAGCGAGCCAGTGAGTGACCCCCGTGAGTGACCCCGCGAGTGACCCCGCGAGCGAGCCAGTGAGTGAGTCAGTGAGTGAGTCAGTGAGTGACCCCGCGAGTGACCCCGCGAGCGAGCCAGTGAGTGAGCCAGTGAGCGAGTCAGTGAGTGAGTCCACGAGGAGTCAGTGAGTGACCCCGCGAGTGACCCCGCGAGCGAGCCAGTGAGTGAGTCAGTGAGTGAGTCAGTGAGTGACCCCGCGAGCGAGCCAGTGAGCGAGTC
This sequence comes from Lethenteron reissneri, assembly GCF_015708825.2. Lineage (NCBI taxonomy): Eukaryota > Metazoa > Chordata > Hyperoartia > Petromyzontiformes > Petromyzontidae > Lethenteron > Lethenteron reissneri. The sequence continues at coordinate 639,278 of NC_083797.1, forward strand.
AGTGAGTGAGTCCACGAGGAGTCCCGCTCTCCTCCCGCGGCGTCCTCTGTGCCCCGCCCTGTCCGGGCACCTCGCGAGTGAGCGCGCGGTTGCTTCGTGGTGGCGGGTGGTGGTGGTGGTGGTGGCGGGGTGGTGGTGGTGGTGGCGGGTGGTGGTGGTGGGGGGGGGGAGGGGGGGAGGCGCTGGGGAGAAGCGATCACCCCTCGCTGGCGTACACGGCGAACAACCCACCAGGCCATCTGTCGCGCAGAAGTAAAAATAATAATTATTATAAAAAAGCAGCTTTCGTTTTTATTTGCATGAGTGATGGAGGGGGGTAGGGGGGACGTGGGGGAGGGGAATGGGGGCGACCGTAGATAGCGGCGGAGGATGGATGAGCGTGGCTGTGGTGAGCGAGTGGCCTGTGTCTCGTGTCACAGATCAGGGAGCTTTGATGGCTACAACAATAACAATCTTACACTAGTGATGGCGATGACGATAACGGCGACAGCGAGCAGCATCAGTAGCATCAGCTGCAGTATCAGCATCATCAGCAGCAGCAGCAGCAGCCAGAAGTATCAGTATCAGCAGCATCATCAGCAGCAGCATCATCAGCAGCAGCCAGCAGCATCAGTATCAGCAGCATCATCATCATCAGCAGCCAGAAGTAGCGGGATCGTCATTGTCGTCAGCAAGGGCGCGCGCGTGGATGTCAGGTCGCGCGCGTGGACTGGTCGCGCGTGCGCGAGGTCACAGGAAGTGATGACGGCTTCTTCTCTTCTTCAAATAGAAACTGGAATATATCTCTCTATATATATACGTACATGTACTTTCTCTCTCTCTCAATATGTTACATTATACATGGCTACTGAATATATGTATTTCGTGGATATATATGGATATTAATGATCATGATGATAATATTGTACGGCCCTTGCATTGTTAGTGAGTGACGGCCTCATTCACCCACGCCACCTTTGTCGATCGTGGGATGCTGTTTGACATTACTTCACCGTGCTGGTCAGTGCAGCTTCCTACTGCAGGCAGTGCGAGGCGGTGGCGTAGTGAAGAGTGGTCTGGGGGTGTACTCAGCTGGGTCAAATGGCACTCGCCACTGATGTTAGCCGTGGCCGGGAATTTAACTAAAATGATTCCCGGCGCAGTGCGCTAACCCCCCCCCCCCGTATTGTACACATCACTCGCCAACGTCAGGCGTGTTTAAATATTTAATTTTAAAGCGCATGTGATACATACGTACAAATACGTGCATTGTCCCCTTGCGTGTGTGCGTGAGTTCGTGTGTTAATGTGTCCGTAGGGGCGTGCGTCTATTAGTGTGTGCGTAAGTGCGTGTGTGCATGTGTTAGTGTGCACGTGAGTGCGTGCCTTTGTACATGCGCCTGTGTGTGTGTGAGTGCGTGCATGTGTTAGTGCGTCCGCGTGTGCATGTGTGCGTGAATGCGTGAATGCGTGCATGCGTTCGTATGTGTGTCAGTGCGTGTGTGTTTTAATGTGTGCGTGAGTGCGTGCGTCTGTGTGCGTGCGTGAGTGTTGTTGCCATGGCCTTCAGCTCTGCCTCCCTCCATCTCTCTGCCAATCATACGCGGAGCTCAAGTGCACATGTGTGCGTGTGTGTGCGTGTGTGCGTGCGTGTGCTATGCCGTGCGTGTGCGTGCGTGGCGCTGGGGAGCGGGAGCCTGGGGGGGCGGGGAGGGGAGGGAGGGGAGGGCCACGGGAGGGGACGACGCACAAAGCGAGAGTCCTCTCCCCACCACCACCACCGCAACCACCGCCAACAACAACAACAACACCCCCAACATCCCCCACCCAACCACCACCACCTCCCTCTACCCACTTTCTCCGATGCACCACCCCATCCAACCGCACGCACACACACACACGCGCACACACGCGCACGCTCGCTCGCTCGCCACCGCACCTCCAGTCGAGGGCGTGCGCGCGTGTGCGTAGCGGCAGCGAGCAGCGCGCGCGTGTGCGTAGCGGCAGAAGCGGCGGCAGCGGCAGCGCGTGAGCAGCGGGGAGTCGTCGGCTCGCCGGCCGCGCTTTCCGCCTCTCAATCGCGCGTCGTCGGCCTCGGGATGGAGTGACATCGCTCAGCGGCCGCGTCGCGTTTGTGAGCCAGAGGGGACGAGAAGAAGGGTGGTGGTGGTGGGGGGAGGGTGGTGGGGGCGTGAGGAGGACAGGGAACGGCCGGGGGGGGGGGGCGGAGGGGTGTTGGGGGGGGGGGGCGTCCAGGAGGAGAGGACGCGAGCGAACGAGCGCCGCCACCGCCGCCGCCGGAGACGCGGTAAGTGACCCGGCTCGGGACCGGGGGTCGCTGCCTCCTCGCCTCGCGGCGCTGTCCCCTCGGTGCGATTCGCGCGTGAACTCGGGGGGCTGCCCTTCCTCCTGCTGCTGCTACTGCGACTGCTGCGACTGCTACCGGTGCGATGGTGGGGGGGGGCTATGCGCCGCTACCCACGGACAGCCTCGCGGTCGGTGCTAGTCGCGCCGGGCGGGCTGGAGTTGTTGGGTTGGCGTGACGCGCAGGGGTCGCGAATGACAGCCGCTCTGTGTGTCTCACGTCGCACGCCTCCCTCCCTCCCTCGCTCTCTCTCTCTCTCTCTCCTTGCACGGTGCGTTCATTCATTCGGCGCTCAGGGTTGCAACGATCGTGATGGTGATGATAGCTGGTGAGTCGTATCGGTCTAAGTGGTGAGTGTGCCGGCTGAGTGGTGAGTCGTATCGGTCTAAGTGGTGAGTGTGCCGGCTGAGTGGTGAGTCGTATCGGTCTAAGTGGTGAGTGTGCCGGCTGAGTGGTGAGTGTCTGGTGAGACATTGTGTTGTGAGAGTCAGGTGAAGTGTCACATGACCCCGAGGACGGGCTGCCCCTATCGACGATCCGCACCCCTCGTGTTGTCGCTGTGGTTTTTGTGGCACTTCACGATCTTGCTGTTGAGATCTCGCTCACCCTCGCGCGCTCTCGCGATACTCCGATGCCTTGAGCGCGACACCTCCCTCGCTCCCTAGCTCGGGTTATTTGAGGCCACAAGGTAACAAAGTTTCAGCTCGGCAACGTGAAGACGTTTTGAGGTCCGTGCGAAGTCGGTCGCACACTTACACAGACACACGCAAACGCGCACATACACTCACACACACGTACTCACACACGCGCACACACACAATCACTCACACACACGCATGCATACCCACAATCACACACACACTCATACACGCAAAGCATTAACACGCAGCTGGCCGCTTGACATTTTGAACGCGCTGTTTGTTGCTGGCCGCTCGTCTTCTGTGGATCCTTTTGGCCGCGCGGGTGCTGAGCAACTACACACACAGTGTGGACTGTATGGTTGTGTGTATACTACAAACACAGTGTGGACTGTATGGTTGTGTGTATACTACACACACAGTGTGGACTGTATGATTGTGTGTATACTACACACACAGTGTGGACTGTATGATTGTGTGTATACTACACACACAGTGTGGACTGTATGATTGTGTGTATACTACACACACAGTGTGGACTGTATGATTGTGTGTATACTACACACTCAGTGTGGACTGTATGATTGTGTTATACTACACACACAGTGTGGACGGTATGGTTGTGTGTATACTACACACACAGTGTGGACTGTATGATTGTGTGTATACTACACACACAGTGTGGACTGTATTGTTGTGTGTATACTACACACTCAGTGTGGACTGTATGATTTTGTGTATACTACACACACAGTGTGGACTGTATGAGTGTGTGTATACTACACACAGTGTGGACTGTATGATTGTGTGTATACTACACACACTGTGTGGACTGTATGATTTTGTGCATACTACACACTCAATGTGGACTGTATGATTGTGTGTATACCACACACACAGTGTGGACTGTATGATTGTGTGTAGTATACACACACAGTGTTTATACTACACACACAGTGTGTATACTGCACACGCAGTGTGTATACTGCACACACAGTGTGTATACTGCACACACAGTGTGTATACTGCACACACAGTGTGTATACTGCACACACAGTGTGTATACGGCACACACAGTGTGTGTAGTATACACACACAGTGTGTATACTACACACACAGTGTGTATACGGCACACACAGTGTGTGTAGTATACACACACAGTGTGTATACTACACACACAGTGTGTATACGGCACACACAGTGTGTATACTACACACACAGTGTGTATACTGCACACACAGTGTGTATACTATACACACACAGTGTGTAAACTGCACACACAGTGTGTATACTGCACACACAGTGTGTATACTACACACACAGTATGTATACTGCACACACAGTGTGTATACTACACACACAGTGTGTATACTGCACACACACAGTGTGTATACTGCACCACTGTGTGTATACTACACACACAGTGTGTATACTGCACACACAGTATGTATACTGCACACACAGTGTGTATACTGCACCACTGTGTGTATACTACACACACAGTGTGTATACTGCACACACAGTGTGTATACTGCACCACTGTGTGTATACTACACACACAGTGTGTATACTACACACACAGTGTGTATACTGCACACACAGTGTGTATACTGCACCACTGTGTGTATACTACACACACAGTGTGTATACTGCACACACAGTGTGTATACTGCACCACTGTGTGTATACTACACACACAGTGTGTATACTACACACACAGTGTGTATACTGCACCACTGTGTGTATACTACACACACAGTGTGTATACTGCACACACAGTGTGTATACTGCACCACTGTGTGTATACTACACACACAGTGTGTATACTGCACACACAGTGTGTATACTACACACACAGTGTGTATACTGCACACACAGTGTGTATACTACACACACAGTGTGTATACTACACACACAGTGTGTATACTGCACCACTGTGTGTATACTACACACACAGTGTGTATACTGCACACACTGTGTGTATACTACACACACAGTGTGTATACTACACACACAGTGTGTATACTGCACCACTGTGTGTATACTACACACACAGTGTGTATACTACACACACAGTGTGTATACTGCACACACTGTGTGTATACTACACACACAGTGTGTATACTACACACACAGTGTGTATACTGCACCACTGTGTGTATACTACACACACAGTGTGTATACTGCACCACTGTGTGTATACTACACACACTGTGTGTGCAGTATACACACTGTGTGTGTAGTATACACACACAGTGTGTATACTACACACTGTGTGTGTAGTATACACACTGTGTGTGTAGTAGGCAGTATACACACTGTGTGTGTATACTGCACACTGTGTGTGCAGTATACACACTGTGTGTGTATACTACACACTGTGTGTGTAGTATACACACTGTGTGTGTAGTATACACACTGTGTGTATACTACACACTGTGTGTGCAGTATACACACTGTGTGTGTAGTATACACACACAGTGTGTATACTACACACACTGTGTGTGTAGTATACACACTGTGTGTGTAGTATACACACTGTGTGTATACTACACACTGTGTGTGCAGTATACACACTGTGTGTGTAGTATACACACAGTGTGTATACTACACACACAGTGTGTATACTGCACCACTGTGTGTATACTACACACACAGTGTGTATACTACACACACAGTGTGTAGTATACACACAGTGTGTATACTACACACTGTGTGTGTAGTATACACACTGTGTGTGTATACTACACACACAGTGTGTATACTGCACACACAGTGGTGCAGTATACACACTGTGTGTGTAGTATACACACACAGTGTGTATACTACACACACAGTGTGTATACTGCACACACAGTGTGTATACTACACACACAGTGTGTATACTACACACACAGTGTGTATACTGCACCACTGTGTGTATACTACACACACAGTGTGTATACTACACACACAGTGTGTATACTGCACACACAGTGTGTATACTACACACACAGTGTGTATACTACACACACAGTGTGCAGTATACACACAGTGTGTATACTGCACACACAGTGTGTGTAGTATACACACAGTGTGTATACTACACACACAGTGTGTATACTGCACACACAGTGTGTAGTATACACACTGTGTGTATACTACACACTGTGTGTGCAGTATACACACTGTGTGTATACTGCACACACAGTGTGTATACTACACACACAGTGTGTATATTGCACACACAGTGTGTGCAGTATACACACAGTGTGTATACTGCACACACAGTGTGTAGTATACACACAGTGTGTATACTACACACACAGTGTGTATACTGCACACACAGTGTGTAGTATACACACTGTGTGTGTATACTACACACACAGTGTGTATACTGCACACACAGTGTGTAGTATACACACAGTGTGTATACTACACACACAGTGTGTATACTACACACACAGTGTGTAGTATACACACTGTGTGTGTATACTACACACACAGTGTGTATACTGCACACACAGTGTGTAGTATACACACTGTGTGTGTATACTACACACACAGTGTGTATACTGCACACACAGTGTGTAGTATACACACAGTGTGTATACTACACACTGTGTGTGTAGTATACACACTGTGTGTGTATACTACACACACAGTGTGTATACTGCACACACAGTGTGCAGTATACACACACAGTGTGTATACTGCACACTGTGTGTGTATACTATACACACACAGTGTGTATAGTATACACACTGTGTGTGTATACTATACACACACAGTGTGTATAGTATACACACTGTGTGTGTATACTATACACACACAGTGTGTATACTACACACACAGTGTGTATACTACACACACAGTGTGTAGTATACACACTCTGTGTGTGTATACTACACACACAGTGTGTGTATACTACACACACAGTGTGTAGTATACACACTGTGTGTGTATACTACACACACAGTGTGCAGTATACACACACACAGTGTGTGTATACTACACACACAGTGTGTAGTATACACACACACAGTGTGTATACTACACACTGTGTGTAGTATACTACACACACTGTGTGCAGTATACACACACTGTGTGTGTATACTGCACACAGTGTGTGCAGTATACACACTGTGTGTGTATACTGCACACTGTGTGTGTATACTGCACACAGTGTGTGCAGTATACACACTGTGTGTGTATACTGCACACTGTGTGTGTATACTATACAGTGTGTATACTGCACACACAGTGTATAGTATACACACTGTGTGTGTATACTATACAGTGTGTATACTGCACCACTACCATGACGGTGTGAGCGCGTCGACGGGTGAGTTGACCCGGGCGCCAACTGCCCTTTGCTGCCCTCCGCGTTTCCAATTCATCCCGCACGGCCTCGTAACCGCGTGACGTCATCACACAAACAGACACAGCAGCAGCAGCTGAAGCAGCTGCTGCTGCCCTTGTTGATTCTGATGATAATGATGTTGATAATGGGTGATGGTGGTAGAGGCAGTTGGTGTCGGGGGTGATGTTGTCGATGATGAAGATGTGATCGTGGTGCATCTGTCAGTCATCTCGGTCAGTTAGCCCACGTCACCTGGGGCTGTCCCAGTGACCTCCTGACAGCAGCGAGCCTTCCACGCTTCAGGCCTCAGGGTGCACCTAGCCTGGCACAAGCGCTCTGGTGACGTCACCACCGCTCAGTGGCGGGTGGCGGCCGTCGTTGTTGTTGTTGGTGTTCATGTCAGCAATGGAGGCAGTGATCTGGATGTTGATGTTGACGGTCGGTAACAATGGTGGGGGTGGTGGTGGTTATGGTACCGTCATTTTGCTCGGGGTATTACCGATGCAGTCCACATCCCCGCGATGTTGTCGTTGTTGATGATGGTGGTGGTGGTGGCGCGAGTGATGTTACAACGTTACTGATGTAGGACATCGGCTATTAATAGCCTGCACTGGGCGGGCGTGGCGTGGCGCGTGGCACGGCGTGGTGGGGGGAGGGGAGGGAGGGGAGCAGGCAGATGACAAGGCATGGGAGGGGAGAGGATGGAGGAGAGGTTGGGAGGGGGGAGCGTGTGTGGGTGGATGAAGGGAGAGGGAGAGAGCTCGGCTCGGGAGCTGTCCGTGGTGATGAAATCTGAAGGCTGCACCCTGATTTGCCGCTCTGTAATGAATGCTGCCGAACAAAGAGATCCGGCGAGAGAGCGAGCGAGCGAGAGAGCGCGAGCGAGGGAGAGAGCGAGGGAGAGAGAGAGAGCGAGCGAGAGAGCGAGCAAGAGAGCGAGAGAGCGAGCGAGCGCGAGCGAAGGGAGAGAGTGAGGGAGAGCGAAGGGAGAACGCGGGCGGTTTTGCGAGGGGTGCGCGGGTGAGGATGCGGGGAGGGTGAGGAGTGGGGGGCGGGGGAATCAAGTTAAAGGCAGATCTTGCGACGGGCTGGCCAGGAAATGTGATTTTAGGCACGGCAGCGTGATCTTATCAAATCTGCTTCCTTTGGAAATAGCTTTGATTACCATCTTCGAAGCAAGCTGTAGGATGCATTATTATTATTCTATGCCCTGGAGCCGTCCCCCCCCCCCCCCCCCCCGGGGGCTGATAACCCAACACGCGCACGGCCGCGCGGGCGCTTCCAACAAAACGGAGCTCCTCCGCCCGTCGCTTGCGACTCTTCCCGAGCGCGAATCTTGCTCAGCCGTGAAAGCGTCATTTCCGACATTGTGTGAGGATGTGTGTGTGTGTGATTGTAGGATGTGTGTGTGTGAGGATGTGTGTGTGTGTGTGTGATTGTAGGATGTGTGTGTGTGAGGATGTGTGTGTGTGTGATTGTAGGATGTGTGTGTGTGAGGATGTGTGTTGTGTGTGTGATTGTAGGATGTGTATGTGTGAGGAAGTGTGTGTGTGATTGTAGGATGTGTGTGTGAGGAAGTGTGTGTGTAATTGTAGGATGTGTGCGTCAGGATGTGTATGTGTGATTGTGAGGATGTGTGTGTGTGTGATTGTGAGGATGTGTGTGTGATTGTAGGATGTGTGTGATTGTAGGATGTGTGTGTGTGAGGATGTGTGTGTGTTATTGTGAGGATGTGTGTGTGTGTGTGATCGTGAGGATGTGTGTGTGTGTGATTGTGAGGATGTGTGCGCGTGTGATTTGTGAGGGAGTGTGTGTGTGTGATTTGTTTGTGAGGAAGTGTGTGTGATTTGTTTGTGAGGGTGTCTGTGTGATTTGTTTGTGAGGGTTTGTGTGAATTGTTTGCGAGGGTGTGTGTGTGTGATTTGTTTGTGAGGGTGTGTGTGTGATTGTGTGCGAGTGATGGGAGCGGTAGTACAGCGGTTAGCGCGCTGCGCTACAAAACCGGCTTCGATTCCCGCTCACGGCCACCAACACCAGTGACGATTATCTGAACCGGTCGACTCAGCCTCAAATGAGTACCTGGTGTGGTGTGTACACATCGCCACTTAGGGAAGACAAAGGCGGCCGGGCGTGGTGCTATCCAACCACCTCCTCGTATTCCGTTCCGGCCTTAATAGGTGCTCGTTGACAGCACTTGCCCCAACAGTCTGTTAAGGCTACACGAGGAATATTTGTCTTTGTTGTGAGGATGTGTGTGTCTGTGTGGGGAGCGTGTGTGTATATGTGTGGCAAGTTGGCACAGTAGGGGGCACAGGTGGTGCAACAGACAGTCATCTCAGTCAGTCGACCCGTTGCACCTGGGTCTGCCCCCTGACCTCCTTCCAGCGGGCGTTCGACACTTCACGTGGCCTCAAGGTGCACATAGCCTGGCACAAGCGTCGTGGTGACGTCACCGCCACTTAGTGGCGAATGGCGGTTGTTGTTGTGTGTGTGTGTGTGTACTGTATATGTATGTGTGTATGTGTGTGCGCTCCATCCCGCTGTAAATTATTTAAGTTTGCAAAAAAATATCGAGTATGCATGCACGTGTATGTACGTCCGTATGTGTACAAGTAAGCCTGCGGCTACTGGCCTGGTCATTTAGCCCATACGCCCAGCCACCGCATGCCCAGCCACCGCATGCCCAGCCACCGCATGCCCAGCCACCGCATGCCCAGCCACCGTACGCCCAGCCACCGCACGCCCAGCCACCGCACGCCCAGCCACCGCATGCCCAAGCAACTTCTGTTCGGCCGGATCGAGGGGGCTAAACGGGCGCGGCACGGGCTAGAGAAGAGGTGAGTGGCCGATGAGCGGTACCAGTGGTGTCAAGATCGGCCTCTGTGGAGGAGACTCGTTAAGTACGCTGCTGAGCAGTTGGAGGGAGTCGCCCAACAACAATAGCGGAGAGCAGAGTAGCGACGCTCACAACAACGAGCGGAGAGCCCGGTGGATAAATCGCAGAAAGTTGGCACAGTGGTGAGCACAGGTGGTAGCCCTTCCAATCATCTCAGTCAGCCCGTGGCACCTCCTGGGGTCTGTCCCGTGACCTCCTGACAGCAGTGAGAGCACCCCACACTTCACGTGACGGCCTCAAGGGGCACCTAGCCTGGCACGAGTGTTGCGGTGGCGTCGCCACCACTTAGTGGCGAACGCCGGCTGTTGTTGATGTCGTGTGTGCGCGTGGGTTGTTGTTGTCGTGTGTGTGTGTGGGTTGTTGTTGTTGTTGCTGTGTGTGTGGGTTGTTGTTGTTGTGTGCGTGTGTGGGTTGTTGTTGTTGTGTGCGTGTGTGGGTTGTTGTTGTCGTGTGCGTGTGTGGGTTGTTGTTGTTGTTGCTGTGTGTGTGGGTTGTTGTTGTTGTGTGCGTGTGTGGGTTGTTGTTGTCGTGTGCGTGTGTGGGTTGTTGTTGTTGTTGCTGTGTGTGTGGGTTGTTGTTGCTGTGTGTGTGTGGGTTGTTGTTGTCGTGTGCGTGTGTGGGTTGTTGTTGTTGTTGCTGTGTGTGTGTGGGTTGTTGTTGTTGTTGCTGTGTGTGTGTGGGTTGTTGTTGTTGTTGCTGTGTGTGTGGGTTGTTGTTGATGTGTGTGTGTGTGGGTTGTTGTTGTCGTGTGCGTGTGTGGGTTGTTGTTGTTGTTGCTGTGTGTGTGGGTTGTTGTTGATGTGTGTGTGTGTGGGTTGTTGTTGTCGTGTGCGTGTGTGGGTTGTTGTTGTTGTTGCTGTGTGTGTGTGGGTTGTTGTTGTTGTTGCTGTGTGTGTGGGTTGTTGTTGATGTGTGTGTGTGTGGGTTGTTGTTGTCGTGTGCGTGTGTGGGTTGTTGTTGTTGTTGCTGTGTGTGTGGGTTGTTGTTGATGTGTGTGTGTGTGGGTTGTTGCTGTGTGTGTGTGGGTTGTTGTTGTCGTGTGTGTGTGTGTGGGTTGTTGTTGTTGTTGTTGCTGTGTGTGTGTGTGTGGGTTGTTGTTGTTGTTGTTGTTGTCGTGTGTGTGTGTGGGTTGTTGTTGATGTGTGTGTGTGTGGGTTGTTGCTGTGTGTGTGTGGGTTGTTGTTGATGTGTGTGTGTGTGGGTTGTTGCTGTGTGTGTGTGGGTTGTTGTTGTTGTCGTGTGCGTGTGTGGGTTGTTGTTGTTGTTGCTGTGTGTGTGGGTTGTTGTTGTCGTGCGTGTGTGTGGGTTGTTGTTGCTGTGTGTGTGGGTTGTTGTTGTCGTGCGTGTGTGTGGGTTGTTGTCGTGCGTGTGTGTGTGTGCGTGGGTTGTTGTCGTGTGCGTGTGCGTGGGTTGTTGTCGTGCGTGTGTGTGGGTTGTTGTTGTCATGTGCGTGGGTTGTTGTCGTGCGTGTGTGTGTGTGCGTGGGTTGTTGTCGTGTGCGTGGGTTGTTGTCGTGTGTGTGTGTACGTGGGTTTCCATCTCGCTGTAATTTATCTGCGGATAGCGCCGCTCACAAAAGGCCACGCGGGTAATTGACGAGATCCGATACCGCGCCGCTCTCGGGCAGCAGCAGCAGCTACAGCAGGAGCAGCAGCTACAGCAGCAGCAGCAGCAGCAGCTACAGCAGCAGCAGCAGCTACAGCAGCAGCTACAGCAGCAGCAGCTACAGCAGCAGCTACAGCAGTAGCAACAGCAGCAGCTACAACAGCAGCTACAACAGCAGCAGCAAGCAGCAGCTACAGCAGCAACTACAGCAGCAGCAAGCAGCAGCTACAGTAGCAACTACAGCAGCTACAGCAGCTGCAGCAGCAGCTACAGCAGCAGCAGCAGCAGCTGCAGCAGCTACAGCAGCTACAGCAGCAGCTACAGCGGCAGCTACAGCAGCAGCAGCTACAGCAGCAGAAATAGCAGCAGCAGCTACAGCAGGAGCAGCAGCAGCAGCTACAGCAGCAGCTACAGCAGCAGCTACAGCAGCAGAAGTAGCAGCAGCAGCTACAGCAGGAGCAGCAGCAGCTACAGCAGCAACAGCAGCAACAGCAGCTACAGCTGCAACAGCAGCTACAGTACCGGCAGCTACAGCAGCTGCAGGTACAGCAGCAGCAGCGATTCCGATTTCTCCCGAACGCCAGGGAGGCGATTGCCGCTCACAGGTGCGGGCCAACAGTACTCGGCGTATATTGGACGTCGATGTTTATCTGTACATTAGTTTTGTTCGCCATTTCCAAAAAATTGCCTTCATAAAATACACAGTCGTAAAGATACCCATCCACCCCTCGGCCCCTCCACCCCTCGGCCCCTCCACCCCTCGGCCCCTCCACCCCTCGGCCCCTCCACCCCTCGGCCCCTCCACCCGTCACACGAGACGGTACCACGCGGGGTTCGTGGGTGGCCACTCGAGAGACGGGGGCGGCAGGAGGAGGGTTGCGATCCCGACGACGACGACGCTGTCCACCGTGCGATCCTCTCCCTCGCTCTCTCTCTCTCTCTCTGCGCTGTTGTTGTTGTTGTTTACCTGCCTCTCGGTGTCCCTGTGTTGTGTGTCTCTGTCTATGTGTGTGTGTTGTGTGTGTCTCTGTCTAGGTGTTGTGTGGGTGGACCTCTCTCTAGGTGTATGTGGGTGGGTGTTGTGAGTGTGTATTTATCTGTTGGTGTCTCTCTGTTGCTCTTTTGTGAGTGTGTGTGTCTCTGTGCCGTGTCTCTCTGGGTTGTGTTTGTGTGTCTGTGTTGTTTTCTGTGTTGTGTCTCTCTCTGTGTTGTGTGTGTGTTGTGTTTTTGTTTTGTGTCTGTGTTACGTGTCTCTGTCTCTGCTCCTTTCTGTATCCCTCCCCGTCTCCTCTTCCCGGCTCTGACACCCGCTCGGATCTCTGTCGTTGTATGCGAGTGGGAGTCTCTCCATGTCTGCGTCTCTCTCCCTCTCTCTATTCTGACCTTTGTGTTTCTCTCTCTGTCTTTCTGTCTCTGTCTCCCTCTGTCTCTCTCTCCCCGTCTCTCTCCTTCTCTCTATGCTCCCCTGTGTGTGTGTCTCTCTCGCTGTGTCTCTCTCCCCGTCTCTCTCTCTCCACGTCTCCCTCTGTGTGTGTCTCTCTCTCTGTGTCTCTCTCCCCGTCTCTCTCTCTCGCCCGTATTCTCGGCAGGGGATCTGACTCTCCCACTTTGCCCTGACAAGAGAGAACATGTTCGCTGCCTGGGGCAGCAGGGGAGGGGGGCAGCAGGGGAGGGGGGCAGCAGGGGAGGGGGGGTTTAGCTGTCGCCGTTCGGGGAGGTAGGAACTTCCCCATGCGGGAGTCTGTGACTGCCCTCTGACCCCACGTGCCGAGTTGCCGGCCTGCTCTTTGGTTCTCTGTCTGTCACTCGCACCTCCCATTAACACGGTTAGCTACGTACGATGCGAACGAAGTTCAACATGTATACTGTACTTTTAAAGAATGTCACCGTGACCTTTAAAGTGAAAAGATAGCAAATATAATAGACAACGTTCCATGCAATGGGCCTACTTCATAGCACAGCCACACACATAGAGAAAGAGGCCACTGAGCTAGAGTGAGTGGTATTTGGAAACTATCTTTATCAGCACCACATATTGCATGTATGGTGAGCTTCTTTCCCACCGTACGCAACCAACACCGTGTAAATCGGAGATGCGGGGCACCTAGTAACACACCACGTCTTGGTGAATGTGTCCAGGGCCCCATGGCGAGAGAGCCGCCTCCAAGTATCACTCACTCCGTCTCTCTGGTATCTCGCTCGATGTGCTATGAAGAAGGGCCATTGCCCAAAACGTCGTATATTCTATATTTTTGTTCCCTGTACAAGGCCACGGTGTTATTGTTGACGAAAGGACGTGTTGAGTTGTTGTTGTTGTTACTGTTGGTTGTGCTTGTGCGCCACTGCCAACGCAGCAGCAGCAGATCACTGTAAACAAATGACAGCTTATAATGCGGAAATGTTTCGCCGCTAAATACCCTAAACGCACATTTCTGAATATGGAGGGAGAAACCGGAGGACCCGGAGAAAAATCCACGCGACCACAGAGAAAGAGACACGGAGACTCCACATATACAAGGTCGGGATCGAACCCACGACCTGATGTATGCCAGATGAGGTAGTTAACATCAAGTCACAGCGGGTGTCTCTGCCCACGAAAAGCCTCGCTGAGTCCCAAGACCCCCTTTCAGGAGGGTCCTGCTACCTTGGGATGTTTGACAGACACCAGGAACCCGGAGAAAGCCCCACCACGTTCACTGACGAGGGGATAGCACTCTCAGCTCCACGAAGCTGTGGCCGAATCGACGAATCCACTCGCTGCATTGCGGTCCCCTAAGTTTCGCAGCCCAGCGGATTCGGGAGTTTCAAAAGTCTTTGAGTGATCCACCAACCCTCGCCATCCAAATCACCGCGCCGACTAAACACTGTCAGGCGTCAGCACGAGCGTGGGGACAACCCGCAACAGCACGTGCTCACGAGAAGAGCTCTTAGCTGGGTGGTAACACGGATCCTGGGGTCGAGCGCGATGGGCTGTTGCAGCTGTAGACACGGAGAGAGAGACACACAGGGACACACACAACACAGGGAGAGACACAGCACAGAAACAGAGAGAGAAACACACACACAGGGACACACACAACACAGGGAGAGACACAACACAGAAACAGAGAGAGAGAGACACACACAGGGACACACACAGGGACACACACAACAGAGAGAGACACAACACAGGGAGAGACACAGCACAGAAACAGAGAAAGAGACACACACAGGGACACACACAACACGGAGAGACACAACACAAGAAAGAGAGAGAGAGGGACACACACAACAGGGAGAGACACAACACAGGGAGAGACACAGCACAGAAACAGAGAGAGAGACATACATGCACACATGGCTGACATCGGCGGCGAATATCTAAACCTGTCCTTCGCTTCTCCTAGGTTGAATCGGCCATAAATGAAGTAGCCTGTACGTTGTGTGATTACCAACCGAGGCTAAGATCAGTGTCAAATGATGTCAGAATCTGTCCTTGGCATTTCCTCGTATCACATCACATCTGTACGCTGATGCAACGTGTAAACATCACCACTGGGGAGACAAAGGTGGCCGGGCGTAGTCCTGGCTACACCAGCCTCACATTCGCCGTGGAAAGACTTGCTCCAGCAGTTCGTGTACGCTATACTGGGGACCTCTATCTTTGCTTGAGTAACACAATAATTGGGCAGACAATATCTCCACATATCTGCCCACTGAACATGAACATTTTTCATTTGTGTTGTTTTACACATCCCATCAACCACGCGGCCTTCCATCTGCGAGTGGCATAATCTTAGTAGCGTTGGTTGAACACGCGAAAAGTCTGGATTGGTTTCGAAATTCAGTGTCTCAACAGCAGAGTCGGGATTGCATGAACCAATTTCCAGATATTCATTGGCAAGGACCCCTTGGCGATACAGAGATATGGGTCCGAGTTTTCTCGAGCGGGTGAATGTGCGATAACACCAGGCTCACGCACACACGAAATACAAAGATCCCCGTGTAGCCTTTAACAGACTCGTGGGGCAAGTGCTGTTATTGAGTGGCAACTATAAAGGTCGGCACGGCGCACTAGGGGTTGGTGTCACCGGCACCACGCCCGGGCGCCCCTGTCTCCCCAATGCTGATGTTTACACATCGCACCAGGTACACATCTGAGGCTGAGTCGACCTAAGGGAGTACCAGGACCAGCTCAAATATTCGCCACTGTCAGTGGTTGTGAATAGAACTTGGGTTCGCCAGGGGTCATAGCGCAGTTCTCTAACCACGACGCTGCCGCTCCACATAACATCGCAAGACAAAGATCCTCCGTATAACCTTAACGCACTTTTCGAGCAAGGGCTGTTAGCGAGCACCTTTTAAGGCCGGCACGGTACACAAGAGGGTGGATGGCCAGCACCACGCCCGGCCGCTTTCGAATGATGTTTACACATCGCACCACGTGCTCATTTGAGGCAGAGTCGACCTCGTGGAGACCCAGCATCGGCTCGGATAATCGCAGGGTTGGTGGCGTAGCGCGCTAACCGCTGCACTGCCGATCCCCATAAAACATCCACACACGCGCGCCTGCAAATTGTAATTAAGGAACATCCTTCCAGGGGGGTGAGGGGCGGGGATTGGGGGGGGGGCGGAGGGAAGGGGGTGAGCGCGGATGGCCTAATGTTTGTGTGATGGGTTAATTGGATGCGAGCAATTTCGCAGGATTGGAATTCGCCTCGGCGCGCTCACTCCGACCGGCGGTTTGTGCTTCTGAATACAAAAAACGGGGCATGCGCGATCCGCCAGCAAACCTTCCCCTGGAGCATTAACGCAATAAAAACCCAGGTAATAAAGCAGCGGATTTGATCAGACGGGCTCAGGTGACAATCCCCGTGGCTCGCCGTGACAGTTGCACGGGTCACGCGGTGTAAAAAGCTCCGTGCCGCGTGATATCCGTTCCCTCTGCTCCCCTCTGTTGTTGTCATTGCCTGATGGGGGTTTCATTTCATAATTTTATTATTATTCCCATCTCCCTGCCTCCCCACTCTCCCTCCACCTCCCTGCTCCCCCCACCCACCGCACACACACTTATACAGACACACACACACACGGTTTGTTATGCCTTTGTATTTGATTTAGCAGGTAAAGCCCGCTGAGATATTTTCCAGAGGTGACCTGACCGCGCATGATATCTCGTCGAAGTAGCTGATATCATCATCATCATCACAAGTGGGAATGTATACACACATATCACATAACACACGTATCACATAACACACACATATAACATACCACACACACAGATGTCACGCACCACGCATATACATATTACAAATACACATATAAATATCACACACCACACACATATCACACACCACACACATATCACACACCACACACACGCATATCACACACCACACACACGCATATCACACACCACACACACACATATTACACACCACACACACACATATCACACACCACACACACACACACATATCACACACCACACACACATATCACACACCACACACACACACACATCACACACCACACACACATATCACACACCACACACACACACATCACACACCACACACACATATCACACACACACACACATATCACACACCACACACACACATATCACACACCACACACACACATATCACACACCACACACACACACACATATCACACAAACACACATATCACACACCACACACACACATATCACACACCACACACACACATATCACACACCACACACACATATCACACACCACACACACATATCACACACCACACACACATATCACACACCACACACACATATATCACACACCACACACACACATATCACACACCACACACACACATATCACACACCACATCCACACACATATCACACACCACACACACACATATCACACACCACACACACACATATTACACACCACACACACACATATCACACACTACATCCACACACATATCACACACCACACACACACACACATATCACACACCACACACATATCACACACCACACACACACATATTACACACCACACACACACATATCACACACCACACACACACATATCACACACCACACACACACACACACATATCACACACCACACACACACACACATATCACACACCACACACACACACACATATCACACACCACACACACACATATTACACACCACACACACACACACATATCACACACCACACACACACACACATATCACACACCACACACACACATATCACACACCACACACACACACACATATCACACACCACACACACACACACATATCACACACCACACACACACATATCACACACCACACACACACACACATATCACACACCACACACACACACACATATCACACACCACACACACATATCACACACCACACACACACATATTACACACCACACACACACACACATATCACACACCACACACACACACATATCACACACCACACACACACATATTACACACCACACACACACACACATATCACACACCACACACACACAAACATATCACACACCACACACATATCACAACACACACACACATATTACACACCACACACATATCACACACCACACACATATCACACCACACACACACAAACATATCACATAACACACCAAGACATATATACGTGCATGCGCACTCACACCAGAGCTCCAGTGAAATATCTCCCGTGAGTTTAATATTTATTTATTTTGTTTTATCTTCACGCGACCCCATCCCCACCCCCGCAGTGATTTCCCCCCTCACTGCTACCCCCCCACCCCCCTCCATGGCCCCTCCCCCTTGGCTCCCTGCTCCCTAACCCTGTGCGTTCGCGAGGATATTCGGCTCACGGCGGAGGGTTGTAAATGTCAGGTTGCTTGCCAATGCCTCTCTCCTTGCTGTGTTCGCCTCTACCCTGGCGTGACACCACGGCCCCACGACGCTCCCTTACATTTCAGCCAATTTGCTTTGACAGCTGCCGTGTGTAATGTTTGCTGGGCTACGAAATGAAACATGTTTAGTTAATTAGCGCGAGCCTGTATATATCATTTGCTATACACATGCATGTATACGTACTTACACATGCATATGCACATGCATACATACATACACACATGCGTAAATACACGCATACGGATATGCATACTTATTTCATGCTCAACACTTCCGTCAATAAGATTGTCCTATCTGTGGCCTTAAGAAGTAATACATATCCAATAAGTGACGTTTTGGGCAATGACCCTTCTTCATCGCACAATAAGGGACATTGCCCGAAACGTCACCGACAAGACAATGGCCCTTCTTGTGCTAAAGAAGGTACATTGCCTGAAACATCGCTCATGATGTATCATGTAAGGCTAAACAGAGTGTTGTTGTTGGCGAGTTATTTTGTTAACTGTGCACCAGTAGGGGGCGATGTCGCTGAGCACAATCCACGTTGAGAATTTTTGCGGCGTAATTTTTCTAATTTGGCAAATATATGTATTTCATACTCTATGTATTTAAGTTTTGCTGGCTGGCAGGCCGTCATGTCCGAAAGGAGGGAGGTACTGACGGACAGTCACGTCCAAATCACGTGTGCAATGCTAGTTTATAATTGTGTCTATAAACTACATTCTCTTCGCGTAAGCATGCCGGTGTGGATATCTCACAATGCTTGATGATGTATTAACGCTAGTTGACTCTCGCATGAATGGCACTGTGCCATACATTGTACCGTGGTGGCATTGCGTGTGCGCGAGCGTTGGGCCTGCACGTCGCGTTCTGTGATTACTACGATTTCCCCCGCCGCCTTCGCCCGTCATTGTCCGGGGCAATAATCACAGACTCCATTAGCCAGACGCGCGCGCACTACGCAAGCGCCGGCGCGTGTTTAGGGGGTTTCGGAAATGGGGCCTCCCACGATTACGTAGCGAATCTTTCACCTCGAGTGAGGGCTGGACAGCCTGATTCGAGCGACGCGAGGCGAGAGAGGAGAAAGGGAGGAGAGGGAGGGAAATCGGAGAGAGAAGAGGGAGGGGATGGGTGATTAGTTACGCTCTTAATGAGGGTGGTCTTAGCACGTTCAGGCGGCTTTACAGATGACAGTGAGAAAGGGAGGGAGGGGGAAGCACACGAGTCTTGGTTTTGTCCGTCCCAAAGATGAATTGCTGATGTTCGCCTGGCTCTTGTACATATGGTACAGTGCTCACCGTGGCGCTGTCCATGGTGCTGAACTAACGTGGACACTGATACACACGGCTGAGCGTGGTGCTGTCCGTGGTGCTGAACTGACGTGCACACTGATACACACGGCTGAGCGTGGCGCTGTCCGTGGTGCTGAACTGACGTGCACACTGATACACACGGCTGAGCGTGGCGCTGTCCGTGGTGCTGAACTGACGTGCACACTGATACACACGGCTGAGCGTGGTGCTGTCCGTGGTGCTGAACTGACGTGCACACTGATACACACGGCTGAGCGTGGCGCTGTCCGTGGTGCTGAATTGACGTGCACACTGATACACACGGCTGAGTGTGGTGCTGTCCGTGGTGCTGAACTAACGTGCACACTGATACACACGGCTCAGCGTGGTGCTGAACTGGCGTGCAGTATAATAATATGTGTCGGGTGGTGGCGGGTTTCACAACACATTTATATACGTATGCGATGTAACTAACAAAAAAAACCTCTTATGGAGTATAATAATACATTATATACTGTAATGTGTTTTCTATTTGATGCCCCACCAAGTCGTGATTTTAGCCAACAAAACTTCACAGATATCTACGCCTACTGTATACCGGCCACCAATTGTTCCACATGGCATCTACGCATTCTGTGTATGCACGTGGCCTGTTACCCAGAACTGTGGAGGCAGCAGCGAGAGTTTGTGGATCGCACACAGATAGCAGTCAAAGTCCCGTCCCGTAGGCGTTGAGGAGGTGCCATACCCTGGCTCGCCAGGAAAAGACAGTAACAGCAAATACTCGGGCAAGGCATGGGATTAATAGGGCTGAAAACATCGTGAAATAATACCCAACGCAGCAGGACCCTGTTGAAAAAGAATTGTATAACTTAGCGTAGCTTTCCTGAATAAACCATACTATAAGGACAAAGTATTGCTGGCTGGCTGGCAGGGCTTCACGTCCGGAATGAGGAATAGACGGACGGACCGTCACGCCATGAGTACGTGCAGGCTGCTTGTAAGTAAAACAAATATTTCCCGTATTTGTATTGTTTTTTGTTATTGTATATGTGCAACGTGTGTGTGTTTATTTGGCGGCGTACTCAAAAGCAAACAGCTTTTAAATAAACACGAGGCTAATGCGCGCGCGGCGTGGTGGCGAATCTTCAATGTGTTCACGCGTTCATATCGGGGCGTGAAATATTAATCGCGGCCTCCTCCGCCTCTTGCATCGCTCGCGCGGTTTACGCGGCGCTCGAGGGAGGGGAGGGTGGGAGGGAGGGAGGGGAGGGTGGGAGGGAGGGAGGGGAGGGAGGGAGGGTGGGAGGGAGGGAGGGGAGGGTGCGTTTACGGCAGCAGCAACAGCAAGGGATCTGCCTCGCTCAATCACCGGCCAGAGCAACCTCGTCCCCTCCCATCTCCCTCCCCCTTGCTTCTCTGTGCTCTCCCACCAGCACAAAGCCCCTGCCTCGACCGCCCCTCCTCCCTCCCTCCCTCCAGCTCTTCTCTCTCCCCCCACCCTCCCTCCATTGCCTCCCTCTCCCCCCACCCTACAAACAATCCCCACCGTGCTGCGCCGCCCTCCCCGCACCGCAGCCCCTGCCCTGCTGCTGCTCGCTGCTGCTGCTCAAAGCGCCCGATGGCTTTGTCAAAGGGCGAGAACACGTGGCTCCGAGGGTAGCCCGAGGCGTAGACATTCCCCGCGACTGTAACTCAACGCGCAGGAGGAGTATTGCTGTGGTTGTCACTCTCGAGGGGAGGAGGGGAGGCAGGGAGGGAGAGAGGGGTGGTAGTGGGGAGCGGTCGTGTTGCGGTTAGCGCGCTGCGCCACGAACCTCGGCGACCCGAGTTCAACTCACGCTCACGGGTCTCCCCTAGGTCGACTCAGCCTCACATTAGTACCTAGTGCAATGTGTCAACATCGCTACTAGGGAGACGAAGGAGGCCGGGCGTGGTGCTGGCCACCCACCCCTCGTGTGCCGTGCCGGCCTTCATAGGTGCTCGCTAACAGCACTTGTCCCAACAGTCAATTAAGGCTACACTGTGGATCTTTGTCTTTGGAGGAGAGGGAGTGGGGGAATTTGCGTGACCACCCGGGCAGCTCGGAGTTGGATGTTATTAAAACGAACTCCCACCTAAGCCCTCCGCTGGGAGGTTGCTCCCGTTCCGCTGCTGCTCTCGCGCGGCCGTGAACACTGTGCCCCCCCTCTCACCCCTGTCGGCCGTGAACACTGTGCCCCCCCCCTCTCACCCCTGTCGGCCGTGAACACTGTGCCCCCCCCCCACCCCTGTCGGCCGTGCTGTCGGCTCCCTGCCTCTTCTTACACTCACATCTCAAGACTCCCTTTCCTCACGGTGTCCCATTGCAGCCGCTAGAGGCGTTACTATTCACCAGCAGTGTTATTCAACTCAAATCGATTATTAAACCAATTCGTGACAAACTGAATATACGGGGTAGGCGAGGAGAATGTTCACGCCCTGAGCACACGCACCGCGCCCCCCGGCTGATGACAGCCCTGCAGAGCCCAGTGGCGGGCAGTCGGAGGCTGCGAGTCGATCTGTAAGACAATCATTGTTGATCTTCCCCACGAAGTGGGTACCTATTTTTGCGACCCCACAGCCTCGGAATAATAATGGGCTGAGTCGACCCCATCACAAACGCAATTGATGATCATCATCATCATCAAGCGCTATGGGCAGACATCCCGTAGGTGTCCACTGCAATTGTCGTTTCTTGTTTCCACTTCTCTCTGTCCCATGCCAACATGCCGAGGCGATGCACATCTCCCTGGCACCAATCTCTTGTGTGACCCAACACAACTCGGCAGAATCATTATCGTCGCCGTGGAGACTGTAGATAAGGACAACAATAAACAAGCGGACAATTCGTCTCCTTCACATCCCCCTCTCTCCACACAGACAACAAGATTGTCTCCTACACATCCCCCTCTCTCCACACAGACAACAAGATTGTCTCCTACACATCCCCCTTTCTCCACACAGACAACAAGATTGTCTCTTACACATCCCCCTCTCTCCACACAGACAACAAGATTGTCTCCTACACATCCCATCGGCCGCACGCACGGCCTTCTGGGAGTTCGTACTCGAAGCGGCGTCTCATCAGCAGCATCTGCCGATGAGACACCGCACGTCGACCACACCGCTGCCGGGTGTTGCTCGTCTTGCTTCAATGCTGCTGGAATCGAATGCCCTCTCACTACCCACACGTACACACGGGGCTTGAACTCAAGAGCTCTTCTGCTTTGTGCAGAGCCGCTCCTCGTTCGTTCTTCGCGCCGGGCCGCGTGTCCCAGCGGATTGATCACCGATCGTCTCGTGCGGGACGGGCGGAGCGCCGCTGCTCACTCGGTGTTTGTTGGTGTGAGTTGCGTGCGTGGCGCATCAGACGTTCAAGTCGCATCGCCGGGGGGCCCGGGGCGATGCTCGCAGCCGCCCGCCACCCCGTGTGGGGTGAGCGCCATCCGCTTGCCCCACACAGAATCAGAATCTGTGTGCATGCTGGAGGAGGAATCCGATGAGCTATGAAGCTCTTTTTCTGTCGGGTCAGGTCAGAACGCTCCAACAACAAACACCACAACAACACGACAGGAGTGCGACGTTAAAGGAAAGGTAAACAAATCACGTTTACTATAGATACACACACATAGCACGACATTGTGGTCTGTTTCATCTTACCAGGTAAGGCCCACTGAGCTATATTCGGGCTTATTTTCAGAAGCGACCTGGCCGCGAATGATAGCATCGTGCGACTCAGAGAGACGCGGCTTTGTTGACAATCGCTCACTGCGGTGTGGGCGAGAGGGAGTGCAATTAATTATTAATTACAAGCTGCGCGCCCGCTCCCTCCATTTCTCGCTCTCTTCTTCTGACGCTCGCGGATTTATTCGGAAATGATTGAGGGGTTCATTCATATTCATCAACATCTACACCTCGACCAGAGAGAGGGACGGAGGATGAAACGCCGGCGTCTGATTGGCTGCGATTGTAGTGACGCCAAGATAGGTGACGTCACAGCCCCCCCCCCCCCTATCTTTCTATTCACCCCCTCCCACCACAATTTTCCACCCCCCCCTCCCACATCGTCCCCTCCTCATAACTCGCACCCGGCCGCTACCCCCCTACACCACTCCCCCCGAGCCATTTGCGTTAATACATCAACATCCACATCGATATATATGTGTAGACAAACGTGCGTACATATACTGTACACAAAGACAACGATCCTCCCTATAGCCTTCTGAGGCAAGTGATGTTAGCGATCACCTATGAACGCCCCCGAGGGGATGGGTGGGCAGCCACCACACCCGGCCGCCTTTGTCTCCCGAGCGACGATGTTTACACACCACACCAGGTACTCATTCGAGGCTGAGTTAACCAAGGGGAGGTCGCCCGGGTTCGTAGCGCAGCACGCTAACCGCTCCACCACCGCTCCCCGATCACACAAGCAAGCCTCACACGCACACACACGGACACACATACACACACTCACACACACGCGCGCGCACACACACCCGGGCCACCCAATCTCCGCCCTGTGCATCTCATCCCGAACCCCCCCCACCCAACCCACTCGGCCGCCCCCACCACCACCACCACCACCTCCTCCGGTCCTCGGTCCTCCACCCAGCGCAAGCCACGTCGCTACCCCCCCCCCTCCTCTTCCACACCACCCCCAGCGATCCACCCACCTCCTCCCCCACCCCTCCTGCGGGCTCTCGCTCTCCCCGGAGCGCGAACACGCATGCTCTCTCTCTCCCTCGCCCTCTCTCCCTCTCTCTCTCTCTACCCCTCTCTCTCTACCCCCTCTCTCTCTACCCCTCTCTCTCTCTCTACCCCCTCTCTCTCTACCCCTCTCGCCTCTCTCTACCCTCTCTCTCTCTCTACCCCCTCTCTCTCGCCCTCTCTCTCTCTACCCCCTCTCTCTCGCCCTCTCTCTCTACCCCCTCTCGCCCTCTCTCTCTACCCCCTCTCTCTCGCTCTCTCTCTACCCCCTCTCTCTCGCCCTCTCTCTCTCTACCCCCTATCTCGCTATACCCCCTCTTTCTCTCTACCCCTTCTCGCCCTCTCTCTCTCAACCCCCTCTCTCTCTCTCTCCATCTTTTGTGCGAACTGCGCGGGTTCAGCTGCCGTGTCGCAGCGCCTCGGCCCCAGTGTCTCTGTGTGGAGACACAGTGGAGACACGATGTCTCTGTGTGGAGACACAGTGGAGACACGATGTCTCTGTGTGGAGACACGGTGGAGACACAACGAGGCCCCAGTGTGTCCGTGTGGAGACACGGTGAAGACACGACGGGGCCCGGTGTCTCTGTGTGGAGACAGTGGAAACACAGCGAGGCCCCGGTGTCTCTGTGCCATCTGGTTGTCTGTCTGGAGACACGATACAGCAGTGGAAGTGGCCACACTTGCCAATGCGAGGTCCTCGTTAAACGCTCAGCACATTCGTCAATAGCACTTAATGTGTGTGTGTGGCCTTGAAATGGGAAAAATATATAATATGCGACGTTTCGGGCAATAGGCCTTCTTCATGGCACATAAATAGTGTCGTTGAACAGAGTTGTTGTTATTGGTTGTCACCATTGCCAACGCAGCAGCAGCAGCATAGCCAGATAATTTGTTTTCTTCCAAGTCTTGGGACGTCGCTGGTCAAACAATTAAAATCGCATCGAATCCAGCGAAACCAAAAACATGACCCGGACTCGACGGTGACGGCTTCCAGCTACCGCTCGCCAGATCCCAGGCCACAGAGTCCATGACGGGATTGGTGCGGCGTTCACCACGGGGTCGCCACGCGGTTTTCCCTGCTCCGTAGTTTCCACATTGCCTCGCCACGCGAGACGCCTCTCTGAGCCCCCTGGGGGTGATGACCCAAGTGCAAACACTGCGCAGGAACAGAGCTACTTCTATCAAGATGCGCCCGGCCCACGGAACAGTATTGTGTATATATATATACAGTACATGTGTGTGTGTGGCTATGGACAGCGGTAGTGCAGCGGTTAGCGCGCTGCGCTACGAACCCGGCGACCCGAGTTCGATTCCCGCTTACGGCCAACACCAGTGACGATCATCTTAACCGATCGTGAGCCTCCCCTAGGTCTACTCGGCCTCTTGTGAGTACCTAGTGCGGTGTCTAAACATCGCCACTAAGGAAACAATGGCGGCCTGGCGTGGTTTTGGCCACCCACCCCGTGCCGACCTTCGTAGGTGTTCGTTAACAGCACTTGCCCCAACAGTCTATGAGGCTATACGGGGGATCTTTGTTTATGTTTATTGACCAGCGTTATACATGCTACATGTTTCAGATCAGCAACTCTGGGGTAGAGGCTGCAATGCGCGAGGGAGAGAGGGAGAATCGGAGAGAGGAGAGAAGGGTTCAGGAAGCCACAGGCAAGCGCGAAGGCAGCCACAGAATCGGCGCCACCAATTGCCCAAGCTCTGTGATCCTAGGATGTTTGGTAAACTCCACGAAGACGTGTGTATACATGTCTCTATCTAGATATCTAAATCAGCTCAAGCCTATCGTAAATCACGTGACTTCTGCGTGTGGACACCCCACTGAAACCCTTCCCTCCCACCTATATATATTCTCGAGCTCTCAAACACCATCCACACCCGTCATCAATCCACTGCTGGATGAAGGCCTTCCCCAAGTCGCCGCCAACTCTCCAGCCTGGGGCGTGACACCCGAGCGCGTGCGCGCCGCCTGCGTCAATCGCCTGGCAGAGGTGGCTGTAGGTTCTTCGTTGTATCTATTCCACCTCCATACCGCGTTTATTCACAACGCCTGGGGGGGGCAAAGGGGTGGTGGGGGGCTCTGTATTGAGACCCCTCCAGACTCGTAGCGTCGCTGGCTCGGTTACGCCGACTGACACGGCCATGATGAGGCTTCCAAGGCTCCCGGACGCACGCCGTGAAGGCGTCATGTCGCGTCGGCAGGCCCTCTGAGGCGTCCGTGACAGGCGCTAGGGGAGGGGGGGGGGCGCGAGGCGACACGGGACAACACACAGCTGCTGGGGACCGATAGTGGCTGGCGGCGACGATTTGTGTGTGCGGTCAGTCACCTCCACTCTGGTGGAGGTAGCGCCGAGGTAGCGGCGCTATCGCCGGCGCTGCGCGAGGAGGCGCCGGGGTGGATCCAAGCGTCAGCCATCGCCCCCTCCTGCTGCTGCTGCTGCTCTTCGACGTTTATAAACATTGTGTTGCTGTTTGTTGGAGAAATGAAAAATGTGATTTTAAAGAAAACGCGGTGGAACCAACCGTGCGGTTTTCTTGTAAAGCCCCTCCATGCTCCTGGCCCTGATCCAGCAGTGAACAGGATTTCGGGGCTGACCGTGTGTGTGACTCCGTGAGCCCGGCACGGGAGTCGCGAGGTCCCGTTCGCACGGCCCAGGCGATCCGATAGGCAACAACAGCAGCAGCAACAGCAGCAACAACAGCAGCAGGAGCAGCAGCAGCAGGAGCCAGGATTGGTGGATCACCACACAGAGGTTGCGAAATCCCCTTATCGTGGGTGGCCGACGAGGGGGAGCCGGATGAGTAGGCGGGTACAGCAAAAGTGTGGACCAATCGCCATCTGTTTCCATCTGTACGGGGACATAGTGTTGCCCCCTCGCGCAACTCGACTCGTCAGTGATCAGCTGACAACATCTAACAAAATAAACACGTCAACGTCGCGGCAGCGGCAGGACCCTCCTGACAGTGAGTCTTGCGACTCAGCAGCGTGGCTCTCGTGGATACATGAGTAGAAAGAGTATGAAAGAGCCCGGTTCTGGCAATCGACGCCGAGTGGATTTGCTCGGAGAATCTCGAGAGCAAATATAATGAGTCGCTACCCCGTTCAATACGAGCGCTCTGCACACAGACACACAGACACACAGACACACAGACACACGAGACACACAGACACACAGACACACAGACACACGAGGCACACAGACACACGAGACACACGAGGCACAAGCACATCTCCCCGGATAGTATTCACAGACGATTGGGCCAAGTGTTGTTAGCGAGCACCTATTACGGCAGGTACGATACATGAGGGAGTTGGTGGCCTGCACCACGCCCAGCTGCTCACACTGTCACTCACAGAGCCACACACTCTCACTCTCACCTACCCACACGCTCACTACACCGAACTCTCACTCACAAACCCACACCTCACCCACACAGACTCTCACTCACCCACCCACACTCTCACCAACCCATACACTCTCACACACACAGACTCTCAATCACACACGCACACTCTCACAAACCCATACACCCTCACCCACACACACACAGACTCTCACTCACCCACCCACACTCTCACCAACCCATACACTCACACACACACACAGACTCTCACTCACACACCCACACTCTCACCAACCCATACACACTCACACACACAGACTCTCATTCACCCACCCACACTCTCACCAACCCATACACTCACACACACTCTCACCAACCCATACACTCTCACCCACACAAACACAGACTCTCACTCACACACCCACACTCTCACCAACCCATACACTCTCACACACACAGACTCTCACTCACCCACCCACACTCTCACCAACCCATAGACTCACACATACTCTCACCCACACACACAGACTCTCACTCACCCACCCACACTCTCACCAACTCATACACTCTCACACACACACACACAGGTGCTCGCACGCACGCACGGATGACAATCGATGTTCGATGAGACAATCCGCGCTCCCAATCAGCGCGCACGGGGTGCGACCGCGCCGCGAGCCTCTTCGTTGCCGGCCGTCAAGCGAAGGAGGAGCGCGACCTTGACAGATCCCCGCACTCGGCGCGGTTGTCGCCAGCGCGTCGAGGGGACGGGCGGAGGGGACCCGGCGCTCGCTCGCGACGGAGAGCGACGGAGACGCGCCGAGGCCGTAATTCGTTTGGGAAGGAGCCGCATTCCCCGTCGTTGTCGTTGTCGTTGGAGGCAGCGGCGGATGACGGACGGCGCCCCCAGCCGTGCCCCTGCCGTGGGGCCGCGGGCGATGAACGCCCGGGGTTAGGGACGGGGGTGGGGGGGCACGCTCCCCGCTTGCAGGGGCCCTCAGCCCCCACGCCCGGATCGCCGCCTCGTCTCTGGATATGAAGAGAGGCGCGGGCGGGCGTCGGCTGCCCTCCCGAGCTCCGCTGCCCTCTCGGCGCCACGGCCGCAGCTATGGCTCTGATGAAGTAAGTGTCGCGAGTTGTATCATCGAACTTTGGTTGTCGATACCATTTTGTTGTCGGCCGGGCAACGGTGGCATTGGTGGTGGCGGTGGTGGTGGTGGTGGCGGTGATTGTCCTTCCACGTGGTCTGTCCGTGGAGGCATCAGCGAGGGGTGGGCGTCGAGTCGGAGCCGCTCCCTGGCTCGCCACGAGAAGTCGGATGCAGCAAAGTGGGGACACAAATCACCCGTGCCCATCTGTACGATGGGATCGAGTGTTACCCCCTCGCACGCAAGCGTGTATTGTCTCAGGGTGCTCCGGTTTCCTCCCACGTGTGCAAACAAACACAACTCGTCATCAAACCGACTGGACGCCCCTGAGTGTGTGAGCACCCCTTCGTGTGTCTCGCGGATCGCGCAGCAATGTGTGATGCAGTCTCATCAACGACCCTCCTATACAACGACTGAATAATAATAATACAAACATTGTTTATAGTTCAGAATTAAGTTTGCTTTTTGGGTTCGATCACCTAAACATGCTTGTCGTAAACCCTCCACCACCTGATGTGGCAATTTAATTCAAACGTTTCCGATGTTTCGCTGGAGGTCACACCCAGCATCATCAGGTTGTGAACCTGAGCTCAGATCTCGAGTGAAGTGCTTCCTGATCCGGGTCCTTATTTGGCTGTGTCGCGTGGCGGAGGGTTTACGACACACATTTTATAAACGGCCCTAACCCAAAACAAAACAATTATAAATCGTAATTTTGTCCGACGCGTTTTCACTATGACGCAGTTCTTCCATTCGGGAACACTTTTCACACAACGTTGAACACGCCCGTTATAACGCGGTTTCTGAGTGGTCGATGATGAACGACTTTCTTGAGCCGAGTGGAGTGATGCAGTATGAGGAATGATAGAGTAACGTGGCGGTGTGTCCTCAGTTATTTGTCCCACTGTCTCACTGTGCCGGTTCATTGTTTCTTGCTACCCTTTATCGTTACCTTATTTATAGGGACATTTTTTCATTGAACACATTTTTCGCTTAACGCTGCACTTTTCTACTGCGTCAAACGAGGACTTACTGCAATAATATTATTAATGTTATGGACTGTCGCACGTCTCTCGCTCTGCCTCGACACGCGGTGAGTATACTTCTTGGGCTATAATTAAAGTCATAATGATGATGAGTTAGCTACGCATCATCATCCCATTACGATGAGTGGATCGTGCAGAACGCGATGCCTCTCGGCAGATCTCGCAAGGCTAAGTAGGGGGTGGGGAGGGTTGAGCATGGACAAGCGCTCGGATGGGCGACCACCGTGTTTGATAGTGAACAGACAGAGACAGACAGAGAGACTGCACTATTCACCATATGCACCATGATGGTCCTGCTGAACAATACCGCTCCCAGATGAACAGCCAATCCACTGGCGCGTGAAGAGACCGTGAATTGAGTCGCGAGTAACGGAGAGACGCCGGTCGTCCTGTTGACGCCGGGGCGATTGGGGGGCTGAGATCTAGCAACGCGGAGGTGGAGGCATGGCAGAAGAACTCGTCAAGGGGACACTGCCCTGACACTCTCAGCCCGACCCTTCTGTGGCCTCTCCTGTTGGCGTGAGAAAGGGTCATTGTCCGAAATGTCGACTGTGAAGGCCACGGTGTGATTGACGGACGTTGCGTGTTGTTGATGTCGTTGATAAGTGCTTGTGCACCACTGCCAACGCAGCAGTAGCAGAAGCAACACCATAATACTTTGTTCAACGAAAATCAAACATCGATGAATATTGAACCGGAACTCTGCATGGAGACAAGTCGTCGAATCGGTGTTTGGGGTTGAATCATTCGGGGAGGGTAAATCGTTGACACTATCATTATTATTACTGTTTACGTGCCATGAAGAAGGACCATTTCCAGAAACGTCGCCTATTATATATTTAATGCCACGCACACGCAACGCTATTGCATGTGCGTGTGTGTGACGCTCTCATATCCATTGTTTAACTACGCCTTACAAATCGAAACAATTATTTTTTTTATATTATTGACGAATGCGTGGACGTTTTTATGCAATTATTAATATCACTTCCTCCTGCCCTTTCCTCGACACACCCCCCACTATCCCCAACTACCCCCACGCCCCCACCCCCCCCTCTTTGTCTCGGTGTTGCCATTGTCCACCAGTGAGACGAGTGATTAGCGGTGAGTGCATTAATTGGCTCGGGGATTTGGGGCCACGGTGGCCCAGATGTATGCCTATCAAAAGCCCAGCCACTCCAATTTGAATTTAGATTGTGTTTCCCTGCTCTGTTTGAGGCTGCGGCCGAGCTGGATTATCTTTGAACCCATATGGTGCTTTTAATTACACCGTCCGGGCAACACAACTGGCGAGAGAAGACTTTTTTTTTTATCAAAAATAAACAGAGCCGTTTCGTCCGCACGAGGCTTATAAAAGCGGGGACTGGCCAGCGCTGTCTTTTGTGTGCACTTTATTCAAAGTGTGTGAGAGAGAGACAATTATATCTTTGTACTGAATTATTAGAAATAATTTACAAAATATATTAAAACAATAATCGTCATCATCATCGTCACAAAGCTTCTGTGTCACGCGCGCTACCCCAAGCACCGAACTGTTGACGGGGAAATTTCAAAATTTGTGGAGTCAATTCCGGATTCGACAACTCCCCCCCCCGAACCCCCGATAAAGAAATGAAAGTTATCGATGATCTATTACCATATCGAGTCCAAAAAATTAAGAATTAAAATTCACACCTAGAACAATGTATTGTTTCAAACCTAACCAATAAAACATAATTCACACAACAATAACTATTTTCATACCAGCCACCTCACACCAATAATCTGTCCTTCAACGAGATACAGTCACGGTGACCGAATGACTTCTTTTAATAAATGAGTCGTTTTTTTATTTATAAAAACTCAAGTGTGCAATTTCGATGCCAAAGATTAGGGATCGCTCGTGGGGTTGGAGTCGGCTACATTTATCGTTCTACCACTTTTTAACGACTCTGACACTGCATGGGACCTCCTTTGCCAGTACCAAAATATGATTATAGGGTTTTCCCCTTTTTTCATGTTGCCAGAAAAAAGGGGAAAACCGACTCTGACACTGCTCACAGATCAGCTACCAATGAATCACTAAACACACGTATCCCACTTAATCATTCTGCTCTTCGATTTGCACTGGATGTACCATACAGGACTCACCATTGTGACCTCGACTTAAAATCCAATCTCACATCACTCGATGCAAGGATAAATATACATTGGGCCCCGTTCATCCATAAAATTCTTATTGGCAAATCTACGCTATACTTAGCTAATTCATTAACCCCATTGTCAAATCCAACAGAGCTAAGTCGTCCATCTAATTGTCGTTTAACTATCACAAGAACAACAATTGGAATAGGTGACAATAGGTGACAATAGGTGACAATCCTTTGCTGTAGCACCACCAACGTTTTGGAACAACTTTGTTTCCTCCCTGAACAACATATATCATCTCTGTGCGTTCCTCCCTCTCTGAGATGTGTGTGGGGAGCGGTGGTGCAGTGGTTAGCGCTGCGCTATGAACCCGGCTACACGAGTTCCATTCGCGCACACGGACAAAGTCGGTGGCGAATATTTGAACCGGTCCTGGGCGTACTCATAGGTCGACTCGAACTTAAACTTGAGTACTCGGTACGTAGTGGAAGCATCAGTACTGGGGAGATGAAGGCGGCCGGGTGTGGTGCTGGCCAGCCACCCCCTCGGGTACTCTCCCGGCCTGTTTGGGTTATAAGGGGAATTTTTTCGTGTGAGTGTTGGGCTGGGTATAGGGGGGTAGACGGGCGTGGCACTGGCTAGAGGAAAGATGGGCCGATGCGGTACAGGAGGATGTGGAGCTGAGTGGATGACCGGCACCAGCGGTGTCAAGATCGGCCTCTGTGAAGGAGGAAGCTCGTGAAGGACGCTACTGGGCAGTTGGAGGCAGTCGCCCTCCAACAACAACGGAGGGCGGAGGAGCGACGCTCACAACAACGAGCGGAGCGGTAGATTGATAAAACATAGCGAGTTGGCACAGTGGGGAGTACAGGTGGTGCATCTGCCAGTCATCTCAGCCAGTCAACTCATGGCCCGCGACCGTCTGCCAGCAGAGAGCCTTCGACACTTCACGTAATAGCCGCATAGTACACCTAGCCTGGCACAAGTGCTGTCGTGACGTCACCGCCACTTAGTGGAGAATGGCGGCTGTGGTTATTGTATGAGCCTGTCCATATGTGTGTGTGATTTTTGGTAATTGAATTAAAGTTGGAGGGGTTACAAGCCCCTCGCACAAAATCAAAGCCCCCGTTGGCCACGATGTTGGCGATGTGAATGTCACGAGGGTAAATAACTCATTATTAGACTCCGCCTGCCAGCCTCCTCCTCCTCCTCCTCGACGGCACCGGTGACAACACAGCATCGTGCTGCCGTCTGACACCAGTGAGCCAGCGAGGAGGTGGGGGTCGTGTTGCCAGACAAATTAAGCTTGTGCCGGAGGCCCTGGGGGGACAGGCGCTTACGACGTTTTCCGGCCAAACCCCATTTGGCTGAGCCAGGAGACTGACCCCTCCACCCACGGGGTTCCTCCAAACACAGCCAGGAACCCACGGCGGCTGCCCACGTGAAACGTGTGAACGCTCACGGTAGAGGAGAAGCCGTCACGCCTCTGTCAGGATCTCGGCCGGCCCCTCCAGACTCTACTCGCCACGAGGGGTGGACAGTAGTCCCCCATCCGGGGCAGGACACTGACAAACAATGTGGCGTGGCTCCTCTTATGAACACTAAAAAATCACTCGGTGTGTGAGCGTGATGTTGAGGTGTGGGAAGCGTTGAGTTCCAGGCTACTGTGAGCTCAACCCCCCACGAACAGAAGGCGAGGGATGGTCGTGGTGGTGGCTTTACACCTCCACTCAAGATGCATATCAGTGGATTGATGCAGGCAGTCTGCTGAGTCAGATGCCTTCTACGCTATGACCTCCTGTCGCAGGTGCTGGCTAAAGTGGCCCCTAGGGGTAGAGTCATCCTCTCGGGTGACTATAATGCCCGAGTGGGTCATGACTCGGGCACTTGGGCCGCAATGATAGGCGTGGGCCAAATTATCTCAACAACAGCAGTCGGAGGCTTGTAGAATGATATGCAGCCGATGGGTTTGTGATCACCAATATGCTGTTCCGGTATTGGCGCATCCACACAACATCATGGATGCACTCCGGGTCCAACCAGGGACATCTGACCCCATAGTGACGGGACAGCGAATGCAGTCCCTTGTCCTTGACACCAGCACTGACCGTTGAGCACCCCACTTACCTGATACTGAAGGAAATGCAGTTGCTATGGCTGCATTGGGTACGCAGTCCCGACCTCCCCTGAAATCCTGGCTATCGGAGGAGGTGTTCCGGCTTGCTGAGTGAAAGCGACAGGCCCACTCCCACCGTCAACAACATCCCACAACTAACAATGAGAAGGCTTACCGCAGCCTTCGCTCGAAGGTTCGGAGAGCCGTGCAGCACTGCAATGATACCAGATCGTCGCGGTTGCTAAGGAGATGGAAACTGCCTCAGCAGCTCACAATCACAAATGACTCTTTAATTCCATCAATGAGGTAACTTGCAGCACCACACAGATTACAAACCTTAAGGAAAAAAACGGTGATCCAATCTCCGACCCCCAGGAAAATTATTGCATTTTTTTCTCAGCATTTCTGTGAGGTCTTTGGGGAGGGGAACCCGTCAGCTCAGATAACACCGTGAGTTCGACCCTGCTGGGGCTGACATGCCTCAAATATTGGAGGAAATATCCATTCCTTGTGAGTGGCTGACTGATTTGCCATCTGTTGAGGAAGTGCGAACAGCAATCCAGAGCCTGAGACCAGGTAAAACGCCAGGCAAAGATGACCTTGCAAGCGAACGTCTGAGAAAGGGTGGCGTTTGTGAGCAGACTGCCCCACGTGACATTATAACAACCGTCTGGACCACAGGTTTGATTCCGCAGGATTAGAAGATGCCATGGTAGTCCCTAGCAGGACGGCACTGATTGTAGCAACTACCAGAGATTCTCCCTCCTAAACTATACAACTAAAACTCGTTTTTGTTTTACTAGTTAAGGCCCACTGAGCTATGTAGCATTGTTTCAGAAGCGACCTGGTCACAAATGGTAACTCAACGTAGTGGATTATCATGTAGACATTTATAGCAGCCAAATACTCTAAACGCACGTTTCTAAATGTGCAGGGAATAAGTAATATTAAGAAAACACGCTTTAATGAAATGTACCGTACTCGTAATGACAGAACTCCACGACTCCAGGAAGTGGCCCAAAGGCTTGCCATAACGTAAAGGGCTGTGGTGATTTACAGCGAACGTGAGTTGAGCGTGGACACTTAGACCCAAGCCGAAACATAACATGTAAAAATTAATGTTTAAAGTACTTTTTTTTATATAGAATATAGTTTTGTCATCAGTATGACATAAGTATACCAAGTTTGCAGTCGATACCACATTGGGAAGTGGATTAAATTGAGTTACAAGATTTGAGGATACGACAACAACAATAACAGACAGAGTGAGTTAATAGATAGCATCATCATGGGACCTCCTTTGCCAGTACCAAAATATACTAATAGGGTTTTTCCCATTTTTTCTGGCAACAAAACTGACACCTTTTGCAAGGAATCATGCTTACATTAACCACAATACTTGCAGTCAAATGCAAACAAAAAACAATACTCTGATAAGTTATGCATTGTCTTTGAAACTGATTGGTCCACACCAGAGACAGCTTTCTTTGGAGCCTAGTCTCATATGGTGTTCGACCAGATGACGCCAAAAGGCACCTGGGTGATTGGACGCTGCCTGAGAAGAGCGGGCAGTGCGGCTTGTAGCCTTCGCTTGGGATCGCGAGGTGGCCGGGAGCTGGCACAGTACAGCATTGAATTCGTGAATCCATCTGTGCGGAGCGTTGAGCGGGATCCGAGGGCCAGTGAGCGCGGCGAGCTACGATGCGTGACGTCGTCTCGAGAGTCGTGACGTGAGGAGCGAGCGAGCGAGGGGCGGAGATTCACTGCGTTCAGTAGGTGGGCTTTGTGTGGGGGGGAGGGGTCGAGTAGGTGGGTGTGTGGGGGCAGTGGTATAGGGGGGATGTGTGTATGGCGGTGAAGAGTGGCTGTGCGTCTGTTCGTAGTGGGTGGGGGGGGGCTGTGTGTGTGGTGGGGGGTGTAGAGTGGGGAGCGGTAGTGTAGCAGTTAGCGCGCTGCGCTACGGACCCGGCGACCCGAGTTCGTTTCCCGCTCACGGCCAACACCGGTGACGATTATCTGAACCGGTTCCTGGGCCTCCCCTATGTCGACTCGGCCTCAAATGAGTATCTGGTGCTATGTGTAAAAACATTGCCACTTGGGAGACAAAGGCGGCCGGGCGTGGTACTGGCCACCCACCCCCTCGTGTGTCGTTCCGGCCTTCATAGGTGCTCGCTAAAAGCACTTACCCCAACAGTCTGTTGAAGGCTATACGGGGGATCTTTGTCTTTGTAGAGTGCCCGTGTGTGTGTTCATAGTCGGTGGGGGCTGTGTGTGTGTGCGGGGGGGTGTTTACAGTGGATTTGGGGAGCGGCAGTGTAGCGGCTACGAAACCGGCGACCCGAGTTCGATTCCCGTTTACGGTCAACTCCAGTGACGACTACCTGAACCGGTCATGGGCCTCCCCTAGGTCGACTCAGACTGGTGGTGTTGCGTATTGACGTCGCCGCACGGGCGTGGTGCTGGTAGCCACGCAGCCCTCGTGTACCCTACCGGCCTTCATAGCTGCTCGCTCATAGCACTGCCCCACCACAGTCTGTGGAGGCTGGGAGGGCGGTGGGGGTCTATTTGGGGAAGAATCTGCGTGTGTCTATGTGCAGTTTATTCTTCTGCAATTGTCACAATATCACTACTGGGGAGACAAAGGCGGTCACGCGTGGTTCTGGCTACACCGCTCCCTCCGTGCGCCGTGTCAGCTGTAATAGTAATTGATAATACGTCATAATTAATCATTAATAATAATTAACAATAACTAGTGTTCACGAAGAGCGCAAGCCTCGACATCCGCTCCGGCTACCCGAGGGATATTTTCTTTGTCTTTGTGTGTCGGGGTGGTTGTATGATTGTGTGTGTATGGGGTGACTGTGTGTGTTGGGTGATTGTGTGTGTGTGTGGGGTGACTGTGTGTGTTGGGTGATTGTGTGTGTGTGTTGGGTGATTGTGTGTGTGTGAGTGTGTTGGGTGATTGTGTGTATGTGTTGCGGTGGTTGTGTGTGTGTGTTGCGGTAGTTGTGAGTGTGTGTTGGGTGGAAAGGGGGAGGAGATAGGTTCCGGAAGGAGGGTGGTGGGAGGTAGGGTTGGAGAGAAGGAAGAATGGAGGGATGGAGAGAGGGAGGGATGCAGGGATCGAATGGGGAGGTCGGAGGATGAAAGGGAGGCAGGGAGGGAGCAAGTGAGGGCAAGGAGCGAGGCTGGGGTCGAGGGAGCGAGGGAGCGAGGGGTGAATATCGCGATGAGAAAGGGAAGGATGAAAATGAGGGATAAGAGAGGCATCGAGTGGGGACAGAGCGAGTGGATTGATAGCCGGAGGAGCGAGGGAGGGGGGATGGATCGTGGAAGTGCGAGAGGGAGGGAGGGAGTGCGAGAGGGAGTGCGAGAGGGAGGGCTGGAGGGATGGAGGGAGGGCAGGAAGGAGTGCTTGTTTGTTCGTGGCTGTGCGCAGTCGGCTTCTCTAGGGAAATAAGACTGTCAGGCCGTGTTTGCTAATGGTGATGAAAAATCCTCCCAATTATTCCAAAGCAAATGACGACTTTGCAGGAAATAGATTCCGCGTGCGATCCGGGGCAGGCGGCACCGAGGCGCTCCCCCTGCGGTTCCCCGACACTCGCCAAGCCCAGAGCAGCAGCAGCAGCAGGAGGGATCCAGGGGACTGCCCAGGCTGCCCAACACATCACGAAGCTCTTCATAGAGCAGCATGTGCTATGAAGAAGGACCATTGTCCGAAATGTCGCCGATGAAAATAACTTTTAGGGACACAGTCGTGTTGTTATTGTTGTTGACGAGTGTGCTCAGTTTGATTTTGTTGCGTTGTGCACCACTGCTAATGCAGCAGCATCACCAAGTCGCGTGTTTGTCCACGTGTTTGTCCACGCGTTTGACTCTACGCTTCCATTGCATTACAATGAATAAACGGGAAACTCAACCTCTGTAGGCCCCGCCCTTTCCGTTTTATACCCCGCCCCCTTCCACATTAGGCTCCACCCCTTTCCTGGCTCCGCCCCTTTCCTGGCTCCTCCTCCTCTGCACCTTTCCTTTTTAGGCCCCGCCTCCTTATTAAGGCCCCGACTCTTTCTGTTTAGGGCCCCGCCTCTTCCTCCGGACGTGGGGTTGGGCTGCTTTGGATCGCGGTGGGGGTTATAGAGGGAGGGGGGGAGAGCGCGCGCCAGTGGAGGTTGGGATGGGCGGGGTCAGGGTCGGGGTGGGTGGGGTCAGGGTCGGGGTGGGCGGGGTCAGGGTCGGGGTGGGTGGGGTCAGTCGGGGTAGGGGGCGGGGCGGCTACTCGGAGCACAATAGAACAATGGAACAATGGACGGCGTTGGAGCTCACGGCTTTGCTTGGCGTTGTGTTCGAGTTGCTGACAAATTGGGCGAATCGAAGGCTCATTGGCGGGGTCGGCCAAACATCCCGACGCGGTTGGAGCCTCCTGATAACGAGTCTCGAGACTTGGCGGGGATTTGAGGAAAGGGATGTGGGGGGAAGAGGGGGTGGGGGGAAGGGGGTGGGGGGTTTCGCTGGTGACACCCCAGGCAGGGAGGCTGATTGACTCACAGTTGGCAAATGCGAAATTATTAGATGTCGATGTTGTTGATGTTGTTGTCGATGTTGCCAGGATTGTTGCTGTTGTCAATGATGTTGTTGTTGATTGCGCGCGGAAGTTTTATCGCCAGCAGCACGCATCCGTGGCCCACTGTGCACCCTGAGGCGAATGCAACTCATTATTTAGTGCTGTTTGTGGCTGGCCTCTCGACGTCTCGGGCCTTTTGAGCCATAGGCGCTCTTCAACTCTGTGTGTGAAATCAACATGCTCCTCTGGCGCGCGATGCTCGCAGCAGCACGATGGTGCAGAGCTCGAAGCCACGACGAGAAAACTTCAGCAGAGAGAGGGAGCGTGCGTGTGTTGTATTGGCGTGTGTTGTATTGGTGTGTGTTGTATTGGTGTGTGTTATATTGGTGTGTGTTGTATTGGTGTGTGTTGTATTGGTGTGTGTTGTATTGGTGTGTGTTGTATTGGTGTGTGTTGTATTAGTGTGTGTTGTATTGGTGTATGTTGTATTAGTGTATGTTGTATTGGTGTGTGTTGTATTGGTGTGTGTTGTATTGGTGTGTGTTGTATTGGTGTGTGTTGTATTCATATATGTTGTATTGGTGTGTGTTGTATTGGTGTGTGTTGTATTGGTGTATGTTGTATTTATATATGTTGTATTGATGTATGTTGTATTGGTGCATGTTAAACTTCTTTCGCGCCGTACGTAGTCAACCGAGCGAATCGTGTGGTGCTGCTGTGTCTTCCTTCTCCGTTGAATGGGCGCAGACCACAGAGTTGTTATTGTAGGTCCCCATGTGTCTCCATGTGTCTCTATGTGTATCTACATGTCTCTATGGGTCTCTATGGGCCTCTATGTGTCTGTATGGGTCTCTATGTGTCTCTATGGGTCTCTATGGGTCTCTATGTGTCTCTATGTGTCTCTATGGGCCTCTATGTGTCTCTATGGGTCTCTGTGTGTCTCTATGGGTTTGCTATATGGTTCGTAGTTTGTGTTGCATGGCCACAATCGCACCACTGTGGCTTTGTCTTTCATGTTTCTCTCTGTGTCTCTATGAGTGTTTAAGGATATGTGTATCTCTGTGTGTCTCTATGTGCAGTATCTCTATGAGTGCACAGCTCTGTGAGTCTCTGTGTATTCCCGTGGGGTGACTGTACGGTCCGCAGTTTGGGGTTGCATGCCCACAGTCGCACCACAGCGTCTTTGCCTTCAACGTCCCATCGATGAAGCGGAAGTGGTGCAGCATCGGCCTGGCGCTGATGTCCTGGCGCGGTTGGGGGCTATGCGTGGCGGGTGGACCGGCGCGGACACATGCGTGTCCACTTGTGAGTCACTCACTCAGTCTCACTACTCACGCGACTACTATCTGCCAGTCGAGCGGCATGGAATCCAAGTTGGACGTTCCCTGTGGAGATGGAGCGAATCAATCAGTGGGTGCGCAGGTGTCTACATGGATCATTGCATCGCCGGATCGCTAGGGGTGGCGGTGGGAGGCCTTCATCCAGCAGTGGATTGACCATGGACTGTTTGCTGCTGACGATGACGACGATGCAGATGCAAATCTTCCCTCTGGTCCTGCGAATCGACCAGGCCGCGAAGAGCGTCGTGATGAGAGAGAGAGCTGTGAAATAAGCGATACCAACTCGAGATAATTACCCACATCTCATTCATTATTGGTTATTAGGGTCACATCGTGCAGTTGTGCAATGTCAGATATTTTTTTAACTAGAGCCCTCCACCACCCGACAGAGCCAACCAAATAAAGTTGCCACGTGATGAGCAAATGTGCCCCAAGTGATTCGGAATCAGAATATTTATTTATACTGCAGGAGGAATCCGATTAGCTATAAAGCTCTTCATCACAGATGTCCAATAGGGGCAGGTCAGTGAGTTACAACAACAAGAAATACACAAACACGATAGGGGTGCAAAGTAGAGGAAAATTAAACAAATCACTTAAAAGTCTAGAAATAAAACTAAAAACGTTTTCATCTTACCAGGTAAAGGCCACTGAGGCACGAACTTGTTTTTCAGAAGCGGCCTGGCCACAGATGACAGCTCAGCACAGTGGCTCATCGTGGATCGAGAGTGGGCCCGACCCGAGACAAAGTGGCCGACTGACTTTGCAGAAGCGTGGCTTCTCCTCCTATCCCCTGCCCTCATTCTGCACGCAGAGCTATCACTTTGGAAACGGTGGCAAGGACGGACCCCGCGAGCCATTCGGCGGCTTTGCTCGAGGCTGCGGCTGGAACCAGGCGCGTCTCGATGTTTGTTCGCTAAATAATCAGCACGCACAAAGCTTCCGGTAATTTGGCAAACGTCCCAATGCTGAGAGGATATTCACTGCGAACCACTCTCAGTGGGTTCACAAACAACGCGAGGTTTGATGGCGGGCATCTTTGCACGATGCCCGCATGTCTTGCATTTGTCAACGAGATGTCGAGGCGATGCCGTGGGGGAGGCCAGGGAGGCAGAAGCTCCGTTGTAACTGCCAGCATCACCCGAGTTCCATGCCCACCTCGGGCGCTTACCTGCGTTGGGTTTGTATGTTCTCCCCACGTTCTGCAGAGTGAGAGCGAGTAAGTGCGTGTGGTGTGCGTTTGTAGGCCTTCACTGGTGCTCGCTAAGGACACTTGCTCCAACAGTCTGTTAAGGCTATACGGGGGATTTTTGCCTTTGCGTGTCTCGCGTGTATCCGTGTGGGGGAGCGGCAGCGTGGTGGCTGCCGCACCACGCTCCGAGCCCGGCGACCCGAGTTCGATTCCCTGCCACGACCAAAGCCAATATGGCGAACATCTGAACCGTGGTCCGGTCCCTCGCCCGGGCCGAGTGGCTGGCGCTGCGAGTCAGCAGCGGCCAGCAGCGCGAGACGGGGGCAGCCTGCCGCGTGCGGTGACCACACCACCACCAGCGCCATCCCTCGAGAGCAGCGCCAGCTTTGTTAAGTTGCTCGCATGCACCACTTTGCCCCGACAGCCTGTGAGGCTTTATTGGGGGGGGTGAGATCTTGCGCCTTTGTTGTGCGGGTGGGGGGCTACAGGGTCGACGTGGGGGAGGGGGAGGGGCGTGCAGTCGTCACTGGAGAGATTGCGTCTCCTCCTCCTCCTCGTCCGCGCCGCCGCCGCCTGTCACTGGAGCTGTCGCATCTCGAGGCCAATCTGCTGACCTCTCAGAGGGCGCGCTGTTCGCCTTTTGTCCGCGAGTCACTCGGCTCCGCCACTCAGTGGCTCCCCCCCCCCCGCCCCCTCGTCCTCCACCACCACCAGGGCCACGCCGCGTCACCCATCGCGCTCGTGCCGACGGCGTGGGGAGCGGTGGCGCAGCGGTTGGCGGTAGCCCGGCGGCCCCGAGCTCGATTCGCCAGCGGCGTCGCTCACGGCCACCGACACCAGTGGCGAAAATATTTGAGCCGCGACGTGGCCCTCACCTAGGTAGACTCGGCCTCAATTGAGTACAGTACCGTGCCTGCTGCGAGGTTTTGAACGGCGGCCGGGCGTGTGTGCTGCGTGCCGTGCCGGCCTTCACAGGTGCTGCTCGCTGACAGCACTTGGCCCAACAGTCTGCGTAGGCTGTACGGGGGATCTTTGTTTCTGTCCTTGTTGTTGTGTGCGCGTCTCGCCTTCAATTGTTCACAGTTGGCACCATCTGCTAACTAGGGTCAAAGGGCGACCGTTTTATTCCCGTCATTAGAACGGAGACCGCTGCTGCTGCTGCTGTCCTGGTGAATATTCGGTACCCCCCCCCCACCCCGTAATGACGTCGCCTGCATAATTCACGTTGCAGATTTCGTGGAGTTTTCGCGTCCCACTCCGCGATCCGCCCGTGATGACCCGGACAGCTGAGGAGGTCGTGCCGCTTTGGTGGCGGCACGACCGTTCCTGGTCCCCCCCCTAGGTCGACTCAGCCTCATATAAATACCGAGTGCGGTCTGTAGACATCAGCACTGAGGAGACAAAGGCGGCCGTGGCCACCCACCATCCCCTCGTGTGTCGAGCCAGCCTCCGTAGGTGCTGCTCGCCAAAAGCACTTGCCCCACGAGTCTGTTGAGGCTATGCAGGGATCTTTGTTTTTATAATGCCCCCTCCCGTCCGCTGTAACACACCACACACTAATCATCATATACAATGTAAACGTGATGTTCCTCCATACGCCCGTGTTTGCATAGCGAATTGACGCGAGTGAGTTCATGGATGAAGTAGGTTAATGACTACTAGTGGCGGTGTGGGGGCAGCCGTGCAGTTGGGGGTGTTGGGGTGTTGTTTGTTATTCCGGGGGGCAGAAGGGGGGGGGATTCATAGGAAAATTGAGGGGCCACGTGGAATGTCCCTACGTGCATTGTTAGCCGGGAAGCAATTAAAAGCCAAACAAAGGCGAGTAAATTACATGGTTTCCATTTAAAAATCTCTCTGCCTTTATTATCTGTCTCACTCTCTCTTCCGCCCTCTCCGGCTCTCTCTCTCGCTCTTCCTCATTTGCTCTCTCCCCCACTCTCTCTCTCTCTCTCGCGCTCACTGGCAGGTTTATGAGGTTTCGAACTCCGGAGTTTTATTTGCTGCGCAAAATTAAATATTTATCTATTAATGTACATGGCATCACGCGTTTATTAAAATATTGTTTACTAATTTAATTAGCATCACGATTATACTGCTTTTTAATTCTTAAAATATGTTTTCATAAGCATACCTTTTTCTATATAGCTAAATCAGCTCAAGCCTCCCGTTAACCACGTGACTTCTGTGCGGCTACCCCCACTCTGAACCCCTCCCGTCTCCTCGCCCCGCCCACTGTGAAAACAGACGCCGCTCCGTTCGGCACCTGACGCCTCTACTCCATTTTCTCTGCTCCTTTCTCCATCCTCCTCCTCTGATCCCCTATTCTCTCTCTCTGTCTTCCCTTACCCGTCCCTTGCTCTCTTTCCATGCAATCTTCCCTTCAGCGTGGAGGTTGTGAAATGATGTGCAACTCTTTCTCCCAAGGTTTAACACGATGAGCATGACGCCACCGACAATCCACAAACAACAATCTCGCTTTGCAACATCTGACTTTGTGTTCATCGAGAGGGGCGAGACCTGAGCTGGATGACGGACTGAGCAGCTGCTCATGCGAGCCTGGCCTTGCTGATGAAACGTCAAACATTGAACCCCAGGTCTAGAGTGTTGGCTAGCTTTGAACCAAACTCTGCATAAATTATACGCATCGAGGAGGAGGCCGTGTGGCCGATGGGATGTGTTTAAAATATATATAATGCCTTATTTGTATTGTGTATGTGGACGGTCAAATGATGTGTGGAGCATGCGTGCTGTCGTCTGGGGAGCGATTGAGTCGGTGCGTCGCTGCTCGCGAGAAACGCCGATTGGTGGACGGCCGAGGTACAACGCCTGTCGCGTCAATGTCTCCCTGTTCCTCCTCCTCGCGTCAAAGTCTCCCTCCCCCTCCTCCTCCTCGCTGATGATGCACAGGAGAACGCCTCTCAGACGCGACCCTATTGCACACAACTCCTGCTCGTCCGCGCCCGCTGTAGGAAATGTGAAAAACTCCGAGTACCCTCGCCCCTAATCTTCCGATTAGCCGCGGGTTTGTCCGCAACTCAACTGTGGAGCGCGCCGATTGGCCCACAGCTCTCCGGTGAAGAGGAACATCCCGCGTGGAATTCCTCCTGTTTCGCGGATAACCTAGCGCACAGCACCAGCCGGGTGGGGTGGTGGCTACGCACGCGGATTGCGATCCAGCGCTGTGGAAGCAGCAGCCAGGGTTAGTGGATCACCACGCAGATGGGGTGTGAAACTCTGTTTTTGTCCCGTACCCTGGCTCGCCAGGAGAAAGTGGGTGCAGAAAGGGTGCATTAACCTCCATCTGTTCCATCTGTGTGCGATGAAGTGTTGCCACATTGCGAC
The DNA here is from genome assembly GCF_015708825.2 of Lethenteron reissneri. Classification (NCBI taxonomy): domain Eukaryota; kingdom Metazoa; phylum Chordata; class Hyperoartia; order Petromyzontiformes; family Petromyzontidae; genus Lethenteron; species Lethenteron reissneri. The sequence continues at coordinate 684,255 of NC_083797.1, forward strand.
ACGTGGCGTGTCTTTGTGTGCTCAGGTATAAACGCTCATTAATTGACTGAAAACATCTGAATATATAGAGTACCGCAAAACTGGGGCAATTGTCGGTAGCGCCGGCTCCTCACCACCCCGTGGCTGCCGCTGCCTTCCCGCTCCTCGTCCGTGGTCCCCCCCCCCCCCCGTCTCTCTCTCTACGACAGCGAGGAGCGGATACTGTGCAGGAGTGGCCGTGCAGTGGTACAAGTTGACATCATAACGCTTGTTGTTACTATTATTACTATTAAGTGGTATCGACAATGCAGTGGACGCGGGATTGGCGCTGTAGTTAGTTTTGCGCAAGGCGGTGGGCACGAAGCCTGCGCTGTGCGATGCCCAGCGAGCAATTTGCGGTGTAATTTGACAACATTTCGGACTGTGACACCGGCACACAATGGCCATACAATGTTCATCAAGTGACGCCGTGGGGTTTGATTGATTTATTCTTTACATTCACAGTGAGAAAAGCAGACGGCTCGTAATATTATTGTTCCACTTGTTACGCCACTACCACCGCAAAATTGCCCTTGGCCGCCTTCCGGATTGCGACCGCGAACCTCTGGCAAGAACAAGCGGTGAACGCGCTGCCGATCACTCACCCACTCGATCACCCACCCACTCATTTACTCACTCACCAACCCACCCACCGACCCCCTCACTCACCCTCTCCTTCACTGACACACACACTTGTTTACTCGCCTGCTCACTCAATCACTCACCCACTAACTTACTGACACTTAGAGTTTCCACTCTTTCCACTAGAGGCCAAACCCGGGACAGATTCCTCAATCAGCGCGAAGTCTGCTCCCACAAACTGCAGTGTATACTGTGACATAGTTCACCCCGGCAACACCGGCATCAGATCTCTGTACAAATCACGCCGACTCCGCTCCCTCCATCCGCGTGCCATCATCCATCGCAGAAGGTTCTTACTCGTACACGTGTGCGGCGAGATGATGAAGAAGATGATGATGATGGTCGTAGGGAGATGCGTGTGCTGCTCACAAGCTGCTTAAACAACGATGGTATTAACCGGTCAGCGAAAATTCTCTTTTTAAATGCACACAATCCCTTCATATGGATCACTGCAGTCACGAAAGCTTCAGATCTACATTTTACTTATTATCTGAGTACAGCAGGCCTTGTTTATGGCAGGCTATCAAATTATTTCCTCTTTCATGTTTGCAGCGGTTGTGAGCGGTTACCCTGAGAACACAAACACAAACTCTCTCTCACACACACACGCAGAACACGCACTTACACAGATCACACAGACACGCACACGCTCAGAATACACGCACACAGATCTCACGCACACAGATCCCACACACGCACACAGATCCCACACACGCACACAGATCACACACACGCACACAGATCCCACACACGCACACAGATCCCACACACGCACACAGATCACACACACACGCACAGATCCCACACACGCACACAGATCCCACACACGCACACAGATCACACACACGCGCACAAATCCCACACACGCACACAGATCACACACACGCACACAGATCACACACACGCACACAGATCCCACACACGCACACAGATCACACACACGCACACAGATCACACACACACGCACAGATCCCACACACGCACACAGATCCCACACACGCACACAGATCACACACACGCACACAGATCCCACACACGCACACAGATCACACACACGCACACAGATCACACACACGCACACAGATCACACACACGCACACAGATCCCACACACGCACACAGATCACACACACGCGCACAAATCCTACACACGCACACAGATCACACACACGCACACAGATCCCACACACGCACACAGATCACACACACGCACACAGATCACACACACACGCACAGATCCCACACACGCACACAGATCCCACACACGCACACAGATCACACACACGCACACAGATCCCACACACGCACACAGATCCCACACACGCACACAGATCCCACACACGCACACAGATCACACACACGCACACAGATCCCACACACGCACACAGATCCCACACACGCACACAGATCACACACACGCACACAGATCCCACACACGCACACAGATCCCACACACGCACACAGATCACACACACGCACACAGAATCCGCACAGCGTGAAGCCATCAGTGTTGCCTTGTGAGTAGTTAAGGAGGAGAGAGGCCCCGACGCGGTGGCTTTCCCCGTCCCGATCCGGACTGAGTTAGTGTTTTAACCTTTGCATCGGTTCTGTGATGACGCTGATAATGATGATGTTGAAATTGGGGGTTTGACACTTGAAGGATCGCAAGTAGTGCCAAGAAATATTTAACCGTGCCGTGGGCTGGCATTATATTTCCACACCTCCAATTTTCACAGTTGGCTACGTACGGTGCGAAAAAAGTTCAACACACACACACAGCCATTGTGCCCTCTTTGCGGTCTCCACCACAGCCGACACGAGGATTGGTGAACCTGGCAATTGTCCTCCGGTGGAGTTTTCGTGGGGAGATGTGCGAGTGCGCACACTTCACCCCACCACCGCACGTGGTGACCTGCCGTCCACCCCGCTGCCGCGTGGACAGACTTCCTCCCAATCCTTCCGCTGCCTCGCCGGGAGGTGGAATCGAACCGGCGCCCTCTGCATTGCAGGCCCATTGCGCGTGTGACCACTACCCCACCGCTGTGGCAGCTGCCTCCGACTGTCAGTTAAAGCTACTTTGGTCATTTCTATATATATGGTAAACCGATATTAACCGGTTAATGTTTTAGTGTGGGGGGGGGGGGGTAAGCGTTTACGCTAAATAACTATTTCACCAACCTTGTCTGAATCCCAAAACCCATACCGGGAATGGGGTCTCAAACTATCGCGGAAGCAACTGCGGAAGAATTCCAATAATCATCATCACATTATCAACAACAATCTTGACGATCATGACGCGTGGTGGATGTAGCCTTACATCACCACATCTCGTCATCTCAACACTTCATTGACCGGGGGCTCCCCCAGTGGCAGCTGTCCCTGTGCGGCACGCGGCCACTCAGCGCCTGGCCTGCAAGCGGGCAGTCGTCTGCTGCCAGTAGGCGGAGGGGGGGCTAGAGACCGCTGGCCGCGCACGGCAGCGAGTTGATAGCCTCAGAAAATACAATTATCAATATAATAACGAGAACGATGATGATGACGATGATCATTAATTGTGGGGTTTCATTAAATTCGGCGAAAAAATCTGCATGCCTGGCGTGCAGCTGATCAAGGCTCTGTGGCAGGGCGGGTGGGAAAGTGCTGCCCTCTGTTGCATGGACGTTCTGTGACGCCTACTTCCACGGGCAATCCAACAGCGCGGCGCGATGCGTGGGAGATCTAGCGAACGGATTCTTCGTCGGACTCCTTGCACACAGGTGGTGGTGATGGGGGTGGGGGGACGCGAATAGCAGAAACAACAGGCCGGGGAGGTCATGGCGCGAGGCGCGGTGACCTCTCCGTCCTGGGCAGCGCCCACCACGCGGCCACCGTCGTCGCCTCCATGGCACGGCCCCGCGCGAGAATCCCTCTCGCGCGCGCGGTGGCCGCCACCGCAAATGATTAAATCACATTCAGTGACGAGGAAATGTAGCCTCCGCTCGGAGGTGAGACGGCTGGAAATTACTTCCACCCCCCCCCCCCCCCCTCTGTGCGCTGGCGACAATTGGTCAGTGCGTGATTGCGTTTTGCCGGCGCATGAATCCTGGACTTTCATTTGGTGCCAGATTTAAAGGTGTGCCGCAGCGCGCGTTAAAGATGACCGAGTTACATCTGAATTGGCTTTTCGCCGGATATAAAATACTTGCGCATTTTTCATTCCCCATTGGCCACGAAATATGCTTAACCCTCTGCGTCCCTCGGCCTCCGCCTCAGCCGCTGACGCGAGATGGGAACGCAACACGCTCGGAGATCAGTTTCACACCCCTCCCTCTCTCGCTGTCTCTCTATCTCGCTGTCTCTCTCTCGCTGTCTCTCTCTCGCTGTCTCTCTCTCGTTGTCTCTCTCGCTGCTCGGAGGACGCGGAGTGGCCTCTCTCCACCGCTGGGGTTTCTGGCGTGTTTAGCTGACAGAAAGCTTCTGAAGTGTGGGGGTGTTCGTTTTTCTTTGTTAGTTCTAGTTCGGCACTGAATGTTCTGTATGCATATAACTAAATCTGCTCGAACTTCCCATAAATCACGTGGCTTCTGTGTGCGACCACCCCCACTCTGAATCCCTCCCCTCTCATTTATATATATATCGATATCTAAATCTGCTCGAGCTTCCCGTAAATCACGTGGCTTCTCTGGGGCCACCCCCCTGTGAACCCACCCCTCTCCTCCCCCCGCCCACTGTGAAAGCAGCCGCCGCCGCCACTCCTCCTCCTCCTGCTCCGTGCAGCGGCAGCGGCGTGGAGGCCCTGACGTAGCCTCTCCCTCCTCCCTCTCCACGTGTCTCTTGACCCCACTACTCCCAGTTCTCCTTTATATCCACCCTCTTCCTCTGATCCCCCATTCTCTCTCTCTCTCTCCTCTCTTCCCTTCGTGCATTACATCATTGACCCTACCCGGCTTGTCGTAGTGCGGCCACGGTACACATTCGCTCGCGTGAGACCACAACACGGAGTCATCGTTCGCGCCTCCTTCACACATCTGTCTTTTGACCTAAAAAAAGTATCATGTATTTACACATCCCATCATCCACGCAGCCTCTTACGAGCGGATCAATTCAGCAGCGTTGGTTCAATGCAAGCAAAGCTCTGGACCGGTTTCGACACTAAGTGTCTCATCAGCATTCAGCCTGATTGATGGTGACACAGGGTATGACATTACGCACTCCAAATTATGCATTTAAAATAGGAGCTTAATTAACAGAAAGGGTCCTTTGCCGATAACAATCTAACAGTTCACCAGCATTGCTTCAAGCGAGCCTGACTCTGCTGATGGGATGTGTAAAAAGCGCGTGTATTGTTTAAGTATAGGGACACATGTTTAGACATTGCTTGTGATTATTTTGTTACACAAGCAAAGACAAAGGTCCCCAGAATAGCCTACGCGGAATGTTGGGGTAAGTGTTGGCACGGTGCACGAGAGGGTGGTCTAGCCAGCACTACTCCCGGCCACCTTTGTCTCCCCAGTGGTGGTGATGTTACACGTGGCGCCACCTTGCACGTGTGATGCTAGGAAAGCCCCAGAACAGATGCTTACATCATTTGCCGCTGAGCTTGGAGGGCGCTGAGTGATCACTTCGCCTTTTGATTGTTTCGGTGGAAGAGGATGGTGGGCTAATTGTTTATTTATTTAGTCACACGCGGCGGATATAGCGACGAATACGATTTTTTGGGGGGGTCAGATCGCGAAGGGTAAAATGGTTTGCGTGGTACACCCCCCTGCACCCCTGCACCCCCTGCACCCCCTGCACTCCCCTGCACTCCCCTGCACTCCCCTGCACTCCCCTGCACTCCCCTGCACCCCCTGCACTCCCCTGCACCCCCTGCACTCCCCTGCACTCCCCTGCACTCCCCTGCACTCCCCTGCACTCCCCTGCACTCCCCTGCACTCCCCTGCACTCCCCTGCACTCCCCTGCACTCCCCTGCACTCCCCTGCACTCCCTGCACTCCCTGCACCCCCTGCACCCCCTGCACCCCCTGCACCCCCTGCACCCCCTGCACTCCCCTGCACTCCCCTGCACTCCCCTGCACTCCCCTGCAACCCCCTGCACTCCCCTGCACTCCCCTGCACTCCCTGCACTCCCCTGCACCCCCTGCACTCCCCTGCAACCCCCTGCACCCCTGCACCCCCTGCACCCCTGCACCCCTGCACCCCCTGCAGCCCCTGCACTCCCCTGCACCCCCCTGCACTCCCCTGCACCCCCTGCACCCCCTGCACTCCCTGCACCCCCTGCACCCCCTGCACTCCCCTGCACTCCCCTGCACCCCCTGCACCCCTGCACCCCTGCACCCCTGCACTCCTTGCACCCCCTGTACTCCCCTGCACCCCCTGCACCCCCTGCACCCCCTGTACTCCCCTGCACCCCCTGCTCTCCCCTGCACCCCCCTGCACCCCCTGCACCCCCTGCACTCCCCTGCACCCCCTGCACTCCCCTGCACCCCCCTGCACCCCCTGCACCCCCTGCACCCCCTGCACTCCCTGCACCCCCTGCACCCCCTGCACTCCCCTGCACTCCCCTGCACTCCCCTGCACCCCCTGCACCCCCTGCACCCCCTGCACCCCCTGCACCCCCTGCACCCCCTGCACTCCCCTGCACCCCCCTGCACCCCCTGCACCCCCTGCACCCCCTGCACCCCCTGCACTCCCCTGCACCCCCTGCACCCCCTGCACCCCCTGCACTCCCCTGCACTCCCTGCACCCCCTGCACTCCCCTGCACCCCTGCACCCCCTGCACCCCCTGCACCCCCTGCACCCCTGCACCCCCTGCACTCCTGCACCCCCTGCACCCCCTGCACTCCCTGCACCCCCTGCACCCCCTGCACCCCCTGCACCCCCCTGCACCCCTGCACCCCCTGCACCCCCTGCACCCCCTGCACCCCCTGCACTCCCCTGCACTCCCCTGCACTCCCCTGCACCCCCTGCACTCCCCTGCACCCCCTGCACCCCACCCCCTGCACTCCCCTGCACTCCCCTGCACCCCCTGCACCCCCTGCACCCCCTGCACCCCCTGCACCCCTGCACCCCCTGTACTCCCCTGCACCCCCCTGCACCCCCTGCACCCCCTGTACTCCCCTGCACCCCCTGCTCTCCCTGCACCCCCTGCACCCCCTGCACCCCCTGCACCCCCTGCACTCCCCTGCACCCCCTGCACTCCCCTGCACCCCCTGCACCCCCTGCACCCCCTGCACCCCTGCACTCCCCTGCACTCCCCTGCACCCCCTGCACCCCTGCACCCCCTGCCCCTGCACCCCCTGTACCCCTGCACCCCCTGCACCCCCTGCACCCCCTGTACTCCCCTGCACCCCCTGCTCTCCCCTGCACCCCCCTGCACCCCCTGCACCCCCTGCACTCCCCTGCACCCCTGCTCTCCCCTGCACCCCCCTGCACCCCCTGCACCCCCTGCACCCCCTGCACCCCCTGCACTCCCTGCACTCCCTGCACCCCCTGCACCCCCTGCACCCCCTGCACTCCCCTGCACCCCCTGCACTCCCCTGCACCCCCTGCACCCCCTGCACCCCCCTGCACCCCCTGCACCCCCTGCACCCCCTGCACCCCCTGCACTCCCCTGCACCCCCTGCACCCCCTGCACCCCCTGCACTCCCCTGCACTCCCTGCAACCCCCTGCACTCCCCTGCACCCCCTGCACCCCCTGCACCCCCTGCACCCCCTGCACCCCCTGCACCCCCTGCACCCCCTGCACCCCCTGCACCCCCCTGCACCCCTGCACCCCCTGCACCCCCTGCACCCCCTGCACTCCCTGCACCCCCTGCACTCCCCTGCACTCCCCTGCACTCCCCTGCACGCCCTGCACTCCCCTGCACCCCCTGCACCCCCTGCACTCCCCTGCACTCCCCTGCACCCCCCTGCACCCCCTGCACCCCCTGCACTCCCTGCACCCCCTGTACTCCCCTGCACCCCCTGCACTCCCTGCACCCCCTGTACTCCCCTGCACCCCCTGCTCTCCCCTGCACCCCCCTGCACCCCCTGCACCCCCTGCACTCCCCTGCATCCCCTGCACCCCCTGCACCCCCTGCACTCCCTGCACCCCCTGCACTCCCCTGCACCCCCTGCACCCCCTGCACCCCCTGCACTCCCCTGCACCCCCTGCACTCCCCTGCACCCCCTGCACCCCCTGCACTCCCCTGCACCCCCCTGCACCCCCTGCACCCCCTGCACCCCCTGCACCCCCTGCACTCCCCTGCACCCCCTGCACCCCCTGCACCCCCTGCACCCCCTGCACTCCCCTGCACTCCCTGCACCCCCTGCACTCCCCTGCACCCCCTGCACCCCCTGCACCCCCTGCACCCCCTGCACTCCCTGCACCCGACACGCCCAAATGAACGCGTGGCTGCTATCGCGACGTCGCCGAGGCGCGTGGAGAGCGGCGATCGGCGCCCCGCGCGAGTAGGAGGAGGAGGAGGCCGAGAGGGTGACGCGTCGACAGAGAGCGCCGGTGTCGCGAGGCGCCCTCGACGCGAACGAATTTTTCGGTGACGGCAAGCGGAACGATGGCAATTTTGTGCGCCTCTTGGTTATTTTGTTTATGCTGCAACAACAACAACAAACGTTTCTGCGGTTAGGGTCAGAGGCGAACAGAGCGAATAGAGAGAGAGAGATCGCAATCAGGGGGAGACTTCGTCACAACGCCCCAGCCGCAGCGCGCTCGCAGCCCCCCGCGTTCTGCCACGAGACGACCACGCTGCTGCTGCTGCTGTCACAGTGTGCAGGGCGTGCGCGTGTCAGTACGTGTGTGTGTGTGTCTGTGTGTATGTGTGTGTGTGTCTGTGTGTCTGTGTGTGTGTCTGTGTGTGTGTCTGTGTGTCTGTGTGTGTGTCTGTGTGTGTGTGTCTGTGTGTGTGTCTGTGTGTGTGTGTGTCTGTGTGTGTGTCTGTGTGTGTGTGTCTGTGTGTATGTGTGGGGAGCGGTAGTGTAGCGGTTAGCGCGCTGCGCTATGAACCTGGCGACCCGGGTTCGATTCCCGCTCATGGCTAACACCAGTGACGATTATCTGAACCGGTCCTGGGCCTCCCCTAGGTCGACTCAGCCTTAAATGAGTACCTGGTGCGGTGTGTAAACATCGCCACTAGGGAGACAAAGGCGGTCGGGCGTGGTGCTGGCCACCCACCCCCTCGTGTACCGTTCCGGCCTTCATAGGTGCTCGCTAACAGCACTTGCCCCTACAGTCTGTTCAGGCTATACGGGGGATCTTTGTGTGTATGTGTGTGTGTCTTGTGTGTGTCTTTGTGTGTGTGTCTTTGTGTGTGTGTGTCTTTGTGTGTGTGTGTCTTTGTGTGTGTGTGTGTCTTTGTGTGTGTGTGTCTTTGTGTGTGTGTGTGTGTGTCTTTGTGTGTGTGTGTGTCTTTGTGTGTGTGTGTGTCTTGTGTGTGTGTGTGTCTTTGTGTGTGTGTGTGTCTTTGTGTGTGTGTGTGTCTTTGTGTGTGTGTGTGTCTTTGTGTGTGTGTGTGTCTTTGTGTGTGTGTGTGTCTTTGTGTGTGTGTGTGTCTTTGTGTGTGTGTGTGTGTGTCTTTGTGTGTGTGTGTGTGTCTTTGTGTGTGTGTGTGTCTTTGTGTGTGTGTGTGTCTTTGTGTGTGTGTGTGTCTTTGTGTGTGTGTGTGTCTTTGTGTGTGTGTGTGTCTTTGTGTGTGTGTGTGTCTTTGTGTGTGTGTGTGTCTTTGTGTGTGTGTGTGTGTGTCTTTGTGTGTGTGTGTGTGTGTCTTTGTGTGTGTGTGTGTGTCTTTGTGTGTGTGTGTGTCTTTGTGTGTGTGTGTGTCTTTGTGTGTGTGTGTGTCTTTGTGTGTGTGTGTGTCTTGTGTGTGTGTGTGTCTTTGTGTGTGTGTGTGTGTCTGTCTGTGTGTGTGTGTGTGTGTCTGTCTGTGTGTGTGTGTGTCTGTGTGTGTGTGTCTGTCTGTGTGTGTGTGTCTGTGGTGTGTCTGTGTGTGTGTGTCTGTGTGTCTGTCTGTGTGTGTGTGTCTGTGTGTCTGTGTGTCTGTCTGTGTGTGTGTGTCTGTGTGTGGTCTGTGTGTGTGTGTCTGTGTGTCTGTCTGTGTGTGTGTGTCTGTGTCTGTGTGTGTGTCTGTGTGTGTCTGTGTGTCTGTGTGTCTGTGTCTGTGTGTGTCTGTGTGTGTGTGTGTTGTGTGTGTGTGTGTGTCTGTGTGTGTGTGTGTCTGTGTGTGTGTCTGTGTGTGTGTGTGTGTCTGTGTGTGTGTGTGTCTGTGTGTGTGTGTGTGTGTGTCTGTGTGTGTGTGTGTCTGTGTGTGTGTGTGTCTGTGTGTGTGTGTGTCTGTGTGTGTGTGTGTCTGTGTGTGTGTGTCTGTGTGTGTGTGTGTGTCTGTGTGTGTGTCTGTGTGTGTGTCTGTGGTGTGTGTGTGTCTGTCTGTGTGTGTGTGTGTCTGTGTGTGTGTGTCTGTGTGTGTGTGTCTGTGTGTGTGTGTGTCTGTGTGTGTGTGTGTGTCTGTGTGTGTGTGTGTCTGTGTGTGTCTGTGTGTGTGTCTGTGTGTGTGTCTGTGTGTGTGTCTGTGTGTGTGTCTTTGTGTGTGTCTTTGTGTGTGTCTGTGTGTGTGTCTCTGTGTGTGTCTCTGTGTCTGTGTGTGTGTCTCTGTGTCTGTGTGTGTGGGGGGAGCGGTAGTGCAACGGTTACGAACCTAGTGACCCGAGTTCGATTCCCGCTCACGGCCAACACCGGTGACGATTATCTAAACCGGTCCTGGGCCTCCCCTAGGTCAACTCAGCCTCAAATGAGTACCTGGTGCGGTGTGTAAACATCGCCACTAGAGAAACAAAGGCGGCCGGGCGTGGTACTGGCTATCCCACCCCCTGGTGTGCCGTGCCGGCCTTCATAGGTGCTCGCTAACAGCACTTGCCCGAAGGGTCTGTTAAGGCGACACGGGTGTGAGAGCGCACATACGCATGCTCTTTTTTCCAAACTGGCTTAGGAGGCAACATCGCCTGCGACAGAGTGAAAGAGAGAAATGTGAAAGTAATAAAACGCACTAATCAACAAGAGATGCAATATTCCTGCAGCATAGAGGGAGAGAGAGGGAGGTGGGATGGGAGAGGGGATGCGCGGCTCTCTGCCCCCCCCCCCCCTCGCTCTCCATCTCTCCCTCATCAATCCCGCCGCTCCTTCTGTGCGCGCCGCGGTGCCGTGCGGAAGATGCCGTTCGTCTGAGAGCGTCGCGCTCGGCCGTAAGCGATTCCATCAGCAGCGGAATGGCCAAAAGATTGCAAGTTTAAGTGAAGTGTACGCGGCCGTAATGGACGGATATTGCTCGCCTGTGATTGCGTGAGTCGCACGGCCGCCCGCCTGCATCTCCCGGGCCCCAAACCCCGCCCCCCTCGTCATCCGCGCTCCACCTTGATCTGAAGCAGCTTCACGTGCTGCTCAAGATCAAGGTGGGTCTCCTCCTACTCCCCCTCCTACTACCCCTACTCCTCCTCCTACACCTCCTACTCCTCCTACTCCCCCTACTCCCCCTACTCCTCCTATTACTCCTATTCCTCCTCCTCAAACTCCTCCTCCTACATCTCCTCCTCCTTCCCCTACTCCCCCTCCTATTCCTCCTGCTCCTGCAAATTGTATTCTTCCTCCTCCTACTACTCTTCATACTCCTACTCCTCCTGCTTCTACTCCTACTTTTCCTCCCCCTACACCTCCTCCTCCTCATGCTCCTCCCGCCGGGGAGAGAAACTGATTCGCCGTGGATTTGGGTTCGAGTCCTGGTTTCTGGTTCCCAGGTTCTCTAATAATTTCGAACCAGTTTGGACCGGTTGAACCAGTTTAACTTGACACGTAGGTTTAACTTTACTCGTGGGTGACACGTGGGTTTAACTCAACACGTGGGTTTAACTTGACACGTGATTTTGACTTACCACGTGACTTTAACTTGACACGTGGATCTAACTTGACACGTGGATCTAACTTGACACGTGTGTTTAACTTAACACGAGGGCTTAACTTGACACGAGGGCTTTCACGGCCTGTATTACGATTCATAACAAAACAACTCAACGCGTTCGTCAATGACACTGTCCAGTGTACCAGTGACTTATACACGAACCCATCGACTCACGTAGAGACCCATAGACTCGCGTAGAGACCCATAGACTTGCGTAGATGTATTTGTGGTTTACCAGTGCGCTCGAGTGGAGTGAGTTGATGGCCTGAACCCGGTCACCAACGACTGCGAACAAATCAATCCGCTATGAATGTTCGTTTCTCGCGCGGTGTGGCTCAGATCCAGCCGGGACATTTGAAAGAGTCCGCGTTTGATTGGAGAAGGGTCATTGCCCGAAACGTCGCCCGTTATGTGTTCTTTCCTTTAAGGCCACACACAGTAGTGTTGTTATTGACGAGTGTGCTGAGTTGTTGTTGCTGTTGTTGGCTGTGCCTATGTACCGCTGCCAACGCTGCAGCAGCAGCACCACCAAAAAAATAATGCATCCAATTTAATGAGCGATGCAAGGCCGACACTTCCCTGCCCTTTGCGCGACGAGAGAAAAATGAGAGAGAGAGAGACACAGAGAGAGACAAAGCGATAGCAAGGGCCACTCCCGGGCGCCAGGCGGTGGCAGGGATGGTGGCTACGCTGCTGCTGCTGCTGCTGCACGTGGCAGCCTGTACCCCAGTGCGCTGTGGAGGCAGCAGCAGGGAGGGTTGGTGGATCACCGCACAGACGTCGCTGTGGAACTCCCTTCCTACCACGTGGGTGGGCGTCGAGGAGGAGCCGTACCCTGGCTCGCCAGGAGAAGGCGGGAACAACAAAGTGTGGACTAGTCGCCAAATGTTTCCATCTGTACGGTGACAGAGTAGTGCTCCGGTTTGCTCCCACGTGAATAACACTCATCTCCATTATCAACTGCCAGAACAGATCTTCAAAGAAAAAGCCAACGCGGCAGGCCCATCCTCATGAAAGAGCCCTGCGTGGTTCTTCAGGATACATGAATACGATTTCCAGTGAAGCCGTTCCAGTAAAATGATGCGAGTCGCTAGTATCGGCGTTCGCGTGGCAAGGGACGCGAGATCGCATCGCGCCGCTCGCCCGGCATGCACCTAAATAACCCCGCGGGGAGCAGCACGGGGGGGGGATGGAGAAAGAGGGGGGGGAAGGAGGAGGAGGGGACGAACGACGTTGTGTGGGGTCGCGCACGCCGGCTCGGCCGCACGGCACGCTCGCTCGCTCGCTCGCCGCGAGATAATTTGCAATATAAAGTCGCATCGACCTTAATGCTGCTCAGCACTCGGGGCCAGGTTCGATAATCTGTAAAAAGTCCTTGCTGGCCGCTCCGCTGCTATTGAGCCCCCCCACCTCCTCCTCCGAGAGTAACAAATAAATCAATATCGACTCGGCGAGCAGGTGAGAAGGCGTCTTGGCTATCGCACGCGATAGCCCAGGAGGGAGGGAGGCGCGGTGCTTAGCGGGACCTAATTGCCTCTTTGGAGTAAATGTTGGGGATCCGTGAGATGAGAGAGGGAGGGATCACGACGCGGATTGGAATATGGGGAAGGGGGGGAGGTGAAGGAGGGGTGGGGGGAGGGAGGGGTGGGGGAGGGAAGGGTAGGGGGGAGGGAGGGGCGGGGTGTGAGGGAGGGAGATGGTCTGTGAACTCTAATTATAAACAGGTGCGTCTTTGTGTGGTGCGGGAGAGGGATTGTTAATTGCAGCGCTCTGCGCGGCTCTGCAAGCGTGAGTCAAATGAATGCACTTCCAGTGCCTCCTCCTCGTCCTGTGCCGGCCTCACTGGCGGCGTTTATTAATATGCAGAGCGAAAGCAATCACAGCCTTTGGCTAGAATTGCTTTCAGACTCAGCTCTGTAATTTGTTTTTTTCAGTTTTATATATTTATCCTCTCTGCCTCTCTGCCTCTCTCCCGCCAACCCACCCATCTCTCTCTCTCTGTTGCTCTCCCCTCACTCTCCCCACCACCACCACTGCCCCGTCCCTCCCTCCCTCCCTTAACGCTCGCTCACTCACTCTGTGACTCCCGCGCGCGGCTTGCTCGCTCGCTCGCTCTCTCATCCTCCCACACTCTGTTTGCAGAAAATGAGTTTGGGGCTGGACTGTTAACGTTGAGTGGGTGGAATCGATGGAAGACAGTGGCGGTCGCGATCTGACTCGGGACGTGTGTGTGTGTGTGCATGTCTGTGTGTGTGTGTGTGTGCATGTCTGTGTGTGTGTGTGTGCATGTCTTTGCGTGTGTAAATGTGCTCTCTAACAACACTTGCCTCAGAGTTTGATTCCTGCCCACGACCACCAACACCGGTGACGATTCGCTCTAGGCCGACTCAATCTCAAATATGTACCTGGTGCGGTGTGAAAACATCGCCACTGGGGAGACAAAGGCGGCCGGGTGGAGGCCACCCACCCCCTCATGTGCCATGCCGGCCTTCATAGGGGTTCGCTAACAACACTTGCCCCAAGACTCTGTTAAGGCTACATTGGGGATCTTTGTCTTTGTGTGTGCGCTTCGGCACACGGTTGCAGACACACGCACTTGCACATATCAGCTCAAGCACACAGGTGCACAAACATACACACACGTGAACACATGCACAGGTGCACAAACACAGACACGCGCATATGTGAACACACACGCGCGCACATGCACTTACGCACACACACCTGAACTCACATGCGCCAAGGTTCACATGCACACACACACCCAGATGCGAGCACGCCCCACATGAACTCACTTACAAACACAAAGACGCAGATCCCCCGTATCGCCTTCGATAGACAGTTGTGGCAAAGGCTGTTCGCGAGAAGGCGAATTATTCGTTTGGGAATATCGACCGATATCATCGCCACCCCCCATCTCCACGCCGCTAAAACCCCCTAAAAAACAAGTCATAGTCGTATTAATAATTATTATAATACAGTACTGCGTTGTAATTCATCGTCTGGTTGTTCAGCGATAGGGCACTTCGATAGGGGTTCATCCAGCAGTGGATTAACCACGGCTAGCTACATGTGGGTAATCATTAGTTGTGCGTGACGATCACACGTGGCGGACAGATCCGCTGTCGTGTGACCTCGTCCCTGAGTCTCCGTCGGCTCCCTCCAGCGGTCTAATCAGGAACTGCGATTGTGTGACAAGAACGAATCTTCCCACAATGCAATTTGCCAGCAACGATTTTATAAACGTTACGATTTAATATAACGTCGTTTATTTAGCAGCTGTATGATTTTTGTTGGGGCTTTGTCTGCTACCCATTAGCTACCAACAGTCTCAATATTCATACGTCTATCTAAAAACTGCTAATCACAAAAGAAGCTTGAAATGTAATTGTCATCAGCCGGCCCCATTGTGTAAAGAAGCGCAGTCTCCATCTCCTGTCTCCCGACTGGCCAACTTGCGTGCAATAAAGAAGGGTCATTGCCTGAAACGTCACCTATTATTAATGTAGTTATTTTAAAGGCCACACCACTGTGGTGTTATTGACGAACACTTATATTGCTCGGTCGAGACGCGACACTTGTGGTTGTGCGAGTCGTAATTCCACCTCACATGGGCATCGTTCGCCCATTCTCTCTCCTCCCCTCGCCCCTCCACCACTCCCCGTCCCTCGCCTACCGTTCCGTGATCCCTAAGTACCCCTCGATCGCGGTCACTCATTCCTCAATCCTTGAAGCAACGACAGCATTCCATTCGGTGTCACCGTTTTGTAAGCTCCGTCAAGCGCCTTCAGTGGGCCCCACGCCGGCGAGACGTCATATGCCTTGCCTGGTATGCAAAGAGGTCGTGGGTTCGATCCCGAACTCGTCCCTGACGCCCGTGTATTTGGAGGTTGCATGCTCTCCCCGCGGTGGCGTGCATTTTTCTCCGAGTCTTCCGGTCTTTTCCCCTCCACATTCAGAAAGATGCGCTTTGAGTGTTTGACTGTCATACATCTCCACGTCATGACAAGCCACTTCGTTGAGCTGTCATTTGTGGCCAGGTCGCTTCTGAAAAAGAGCTACGTAGCTCAGTCGGTCTTGCTTGTCAGTTGACCGTGAACGCGCTCCATTAGATTGGTGCTCATCTCCAGTTTCCAGTCCTGCAGAGCCAATTGTTGGAAATTCCACGTTCCTATGGCAGGACGGTAGAGGTGAGGGGGCTGTATTAATTAGCGCTGTGATGGGACGGCGACCGGCGGCGGGGGCGGTGGTGAGGCGAGGGAGGGGGGCGGGGGGCGCACTCTGGGAGCAGCTGCGTGGGGTGGTGGCGCGTGGGTAGCGCTCCTCATGCTCTCTCTGTCTCTCTCTCTGTCTCTCTGTCTCTCTCTCTGTCTCTCTGTCTCTCTCTCTCTGTCTCTCTGTCTCTCTTCTCTCTGTCTCTCTCTCTCTGTCTCTCTGTCTCTCTCTCTCTCTCTCTGTCTCTCTGTCTCTCTCTCTCTGTCTCTCTGTCTCTCTCTCTCTGCGCAGATGGAAACAGATGGGGAGATGAAGAGACTTCGAACCCGCTCCAAAGGTACCGCTCGCCGCTCTCCTCTTCCCCCTCCCACCCCTCTCCAACTCCCACCCCCTCCGCTCCCTCTTCCCCACCCCCTCTCCCACAGCCACACCCTCCTCCCCCACCCCCCTTCTCCGCACGTCCCCTCCCCTCCTCAGCCTCTCGCTCCTCCTGCCCCTCCCCTCCTGTCTGTCCCCCTTTCCCCCACTCCCTTCCCTCTTCCTCCCCCTTCCCCCCCTTCCCCCCTGCCTCTCTCTGCATCACGAGAGGCGCAATTGCGGGTGATTTGCGTGCCGTGTGTGCTGCCAGTATGCGAGGTGTGTTCGTGTGTGGGGGGGCGGCGGCGTAGAGATTAACTCGCCGCGCTACGAACCGGGCTACCCGAGTTCGATTCCGGCTCACGGCCAACACCAGGGGCGATTATCTGGACCGGTCCTGGCCCTCCCCTAAGTCTACTCATTCTCAAATGAGTGCCTGGTTCGGTGTGTAAACATCGCCACTTGGGAGACAAAGGCGGCCGGGCGTGGTGCTGGCCAGGTGCTCGTGAAGGGAAATTGCATGAGTATAAAAACAACCTTTGTAGCCGTGGTTCCAAAAGCCCAAGATGAGTAGCAAAAAGGGAGGGAGGAGGAATGACCTGGCCAAGATGTCGGGGATGAAGTTAGGGTGGTGATGATGATGATGAGAGGGGAAGGGAAGAGAGAGGAAAGAAGGAGCGAGCAGCAGGGAGCTGCGCGAACGAAGAAGAGCGGCGTCTGTTTTCACAGTGGGCGGGGTTCAGAGTGGGGGTAGCCACACGGAAGTCACGTGACTTACAGGAGGCTTGACCTGATCTTACACTCTCAATACATTCAAAATGCAATTTTCTTTCATGCAAATTAAATATACGTTCTATACGGTTATAATACCATTTACTTATCCAGGAGATACCGGGTCTCAAGATTCCTTTTCAGGAGGGTCATGCTGCGTTGAGATGTAGCATAGCTGTATATGGGAGGAGAGCGGAGGACCCTGAGGAAGCCCGCCATGCATGCCAGATGGTATCACTCAAAGCTCTACACGGATTTATTCAATCTCCTGGCCACCTAGCAGCACAGCAGCCACCGCTTTCGCCACCAATCCTACCACCACCTCCACCGTCACCATCTCCACCGCCACCACCGATCCTCAGTTAAAACTTAGAGAAATGTTAAACTGCCGCGCCCGGAGATAGAATCGAACCGACGGCCTTTAGGATGTGTGGGTGACCACGACACAGCTGTAGCGGCAGCTGCCTCCGTCTCTCAGTTAAACACAATTTAAACGCCTCGTGGTTGCTGCTCGAGACACTCCTAGATGTGCGGCTCATCGCTTATTGACCCTTGATTTGGGCGGGGGGTTAGGCCACACACAGGATTAATCTGACCACATTTTGTGTCGTAAAAACCCTCCGCCACCCGACGCAGCCAATACAATGAAATCGCGTGCCGTGCAAGCGTTTATCGACTCGCCACGTTACTATCCCTGCGTTCGTTACACTCACCGGTTGACTTGGAGAGCAACTGTTCAGATTTAGCGATAACCTCTCACTCAACCAGTCACTCACTCACTTACCCAGTCACCCACTCACCCAGTCACTCACCCAGTCACTCACTCACCCACCAAGTCACCCAGTCATTCACTCACCCACCCAGTCACCCACTCACCCATCCAGTCACTCACGCAGTCACCCACTCACTCACGCAGTCACCCACTCACTCACCCAGTCACCCACCCAGTCACTCACTCACCCACCCAGTCACTCACTCACCCAGTCACTCACCCAGTCACCCACTCACCCACCCAGTCACTCACTCACCTACCCAGTCACCCACTCACCCATCCAGTCACTCACTCACGCAGTCACCCAGTCACCCACTCACTCGCCAATTCACATGCACACTCAGAGCCAGAGTTGGCAGTGATCCGATAACGCAACGGATTGCTTGAAACTGTGTCAAGCAACTGCAGGGCTAGATGATAATGTATGCTCAATGAAGAAGGGCCATTTCCCAAAACGTCGTCTCATATATGTTTTACTTCTAAGGCCGCACACGTGGAGGCGTTATTGACGAATGTGTTGAGATTTATTCTTCAGTAATAATTCACGGGATCACGTCCATGCAACAGTCGATTACCCATTGGACAAGCTTCATTGAGCTTTCATACAAAGCGGTAGGCATATGGAGGGAGGGATGATGGTTCTGTGAGTAACGAAGTCCGGGTTTAATCCATGGCTGTGGTCTCAACAATGCTAGGAGGCATAGCGCAACGCACGGCACGGGCAGAGAAGAGGTGGAGCTGAGTGGACTTGCCGATGACTGGTAGCAGCGGTGTCAAGATCGGCCTATGTGGAGGAGGCTCGTGAAGGACGCTGCTACTGGGGAGTTGGAGGCAGTCGCCCTCCAGCAACAACGGAAAGCAGAGGAGCGACGCTCACAACAACGAGCGGAGTGCCTGGCGGCTAAAACGACTCGAGTTGGCACAGTGGGGAGCACAGTTGGTTCATCTGCCAGTTATCCCAGACAGCCAACCCAATGCACATGGGTCTGTTCCGTCACCTCCAGACAGCGGGCCTTCGACACTTCACGTGGCCTCAAAGTGCACATAGCCTGGCACAAGCGCTGTGGTGACGTCACCGCCACTTAATGGTGAACGGCGGCGGCTGTTGTTGTTGTTGTTGGTATCTGCCCCTGCACGTCCGACGAGATGTCTTAACTCCGTCACGACTTGTCTCCATCTCTCTCCCTGTCTCGCTCTGCTTCGCTCTCTCCATCTCCCTGTCTCGGTGTCTCTGTCTCTCTCTATCGCTCTCCCTCCCTCCCTCTCTCCATATCCCTGTCTCTCTCCCTCCCTCTCTCCGTCCCTCTGTCTCGGTGTCTCTGTCTCTCATTACAGCAGCAGCAATGGAGGCATCGGCACACGAGCTGCTCAGGTAACTACGACGGGGGGCAGGGGGGCGGGGGGAGGGGGCGGGGGGAGGGGGCGGGCCGTGGGGGGGGTAATTTTGGGGGAGGGTCTCGGATCAACCTGGGGGGTGGGGTGCAAACATCGTCATAGCTGGCATTCCCCTATCCCGTCAGCACCCGCAACGCCATTCATTCAAACTCGACATCACCACCGGCAGCCGAGGTCTATCGACTGCTGGACGAGGGATGGCGGTTCCACTGGCTGTAGGGGTGGTCTCGGGGGTGACGCGCGCAAGCTCAGCAGGTGCGACGCCTGGTGGCTCCGCCAGTGATCGCTGCTGAGGCGGCACAAATGAATGGCGAGCCCCGTTGTGACGACTCTGTGTGAGGCGACGCCGATGCAGACAATTCGCCTGTGGACATACCTGTCCCTGCACATAGAACATCCGTACGACGCATATCACTGGAATCAACAACCCCTATACGTGAAGCAGCCCCCCTCCTGCACTCCTTTAGTTCCTCTCTCAAAGCCTCTCCTCTCTCCATCTCCCATTCCCTTCCTTTCCCCTCCCCGTCGCCCCTCCACTCCTCGCTGCCCCTCCCCGATAGTCCTGTCGTGACTCCACGTGCCCTCTGTTATGGTCACTCGTTCGTCGGCCCTTGCACTGCCCCTGTCGTCTCAATCACTCGCTTGTTGTTAACGCTTTTAAAATATACAAAATAACTCGGTCAATTCAGCAGCGTGGATTCACGCGAGACCTGAACTCTGCTGATGAGACAGTAAACTTCAAAACCGGTCCAGAGTTGTGCTGCTTGTGCTGAACTACCAGTACTGCTGGGATTATGCACTCTCAGACGTAAGGCCGCGTAGCTCCTGATGGGATGTGTAAAATATAAATGTATATTTTGCATCTGGAGGGACAGATATGTGAAGGTGGCGAATGATTGCGGAGATGTTTCGCTGCCGAGTCAGCTCGTTGCCGTGTCGCCTGTCGGTTGGAGATGTCAGCGTCACCGATGCTAGGATACAGCCATCGTCATCATCGTCACTATTTTATTTTATTGACCAGGTAAATCCCACGGAGCTAAATAGCTCTTTTCCAGAAGCCACCTGGCCACAAATTATAGCCAAATACTCTGAACGCGTGATGTTGATTCTAAACGTGGAGGAAAAACTTGAGACAAAATCCACGTGACCGCGGGGAGAACACGACAACTCCAAATTCCGTATACAGCAGGCGCCAGGGTCGGGGTCGAACCCACGCGCTCCTCCTGCATAACCAGGCGAGGGAGATCACATCTCTCCACCGCAGTGCCCCATTGTCAGCAGCAGCCATGGTCAATCCACTGCTGGATGAAGGCATCTCCTAGAGGCTGTCACCTCTCACGACCCTGCGGTGCGTCAGGGCAGCCCCAGGCACGCGAGGCGACGTGAGCTGCTGTCGAGGAGACGACGGTGGTGGCTGGCCGCAGGGTCGCACTGCGATTGGCAGGATCGTACCACGTGGTCGCACGCAAATACATCTGAGCCCAATGCAATGCGCAGAGCAATAGCTTCTAATTTGACTGTTTAATGTCAATACGTCTATTTGAGCAAGAGTGATGCCTTTGTCACTTTTTAAATGGGAGTTGGATGTAACTCAATAGCCACTATTAGTGGAATTATTCAGACACTAATTTAAAAACTGGTAATCAAAATACATTCTTAATGAAAATACATGCTTAACATTTAATTCTCAACAGCTCGCTCTACTGGCCTCTCTCTTTACGTGCCGTGACGAAGGGCCCATTTCCCGAAACGTCGCCTATGACATTTATTTTAAATCCACACACTCAGTGTTGTTGTTATCGACACGAAACGTGCCGATGTTGCTGTTGTTGTCGTTGATTGTGCACCACGGATAACGCAGCAGCAACAACAATCACCAAAATAATATAATTGACATTTGACACGTTCTGAATCGGCCTTTTACTCTGCAACGTAAGGGCGGGGCTTGGGCTCACGAATCGTTGGATCCTCATTAAATCTGCATTTAATCAACACAACGAATTGAAAGGAATCCCGCCGTTACACGCGCGCGCTGCCTTTAACACGCGGAGCCAACGCAACTCTCGCGCCGCGAACTTCCCACCCTGCACGGGAAATTGATCTGCGGTGGAGGAGGAGGGGGCCACGGGGGGAGCGGTGGGGGCAAGGGGAGGGCTGGGGGCATGGGGGGGCGCGGGGGAGGGGTGGGGGCATGGGGGGCGGGGGAGGGGGTATCTCTCCCGTCTCTCTCTCTCTCGTTTTTCCTGTGGCATTTTTTGCTTTTTGCGGACGTCAGGTTAATGGCGTTCACCTTGAAACGTCCTCAGCGGGCTGCCACATTCTGACGGCTTCATCTCTCTCGGCATCATCCCGCATTGGTGAACCCATTCTGACAGCAATCTACCCCTCTGCCCTGCTTTGCATAATTTATTTTTTCATTCCCCCCCCCCCACGCAAATCTGCATATTTCATGTAAATTGGACTTGAAGTCACACAACAGAAGGGCAAACGGGGTCATTTGTTTTAGAGAGAAAAAAGAGAGAGAAGAATAATGATTTTCTCTCTCTGTGGCTCTCTCTCTCGCGCTCTCCCTCTCTCTCTAACCCCGCGCGTAAAGAGGAGAGGATAATGTAAGTGCTCTCTCTCGCTCTCTCGCTCTCTCTCGCCCTCTCTCGTTCTCTCTCGTTCTCTCTCGTTCTCTCTCGCTCTCTATTTCTCGTCCATGTCGCGAGTCGCGAGCCTGCGCTGAGAGCTCCGTTTTCTTTCACTGTTGTTGTTGTTTATAATCCGACCGCTTGAACGCGGAATGTTGACATCCGAGTCCATTTCAAAAACGTACAAATCCTGAGCGCGTGGGATATGCTACCGGCACACACAGATAAAGACAAAGATCCCTTCCCCGCCGTGTAGCCCATACACGGTGTTGGGGCAAGTGATGTAATGAGCATCACGAATTAAAGACCGGAACGGCACACGAAGTGGACGAGTGGGGTGGCCAGGACCAAACCCGGCTGCCTTTGTCTCTAAGGTGCTGATATTTACGCACCGCACCAGCTGTTCAATTTTAAGGCTGAGTTGACTTAGCGGAGGCCCATGACCGGTTGACATATTCGTCACTGATGATGATTGTTGTGAGCGGGATCGAACTCGGGCGGTTGCCTTCGCAACACAGTGCGCTAACCACTGCGCCACCGCTCCCCCCGAGACACACGGATCCAACGACATCATCAATCGCCGTTTTCCACTAAGTGTCGGAGACGTCACCACAAGGCTTGTGCCAGGCTAGGTGTACACACGCGTATCATTTAAGTCATTCGTAATATATCGATTGCAGCTTCTCTCTCCGGTGAGAAGAGAGAGTCTCCCCCCCCCCCCCAACTCGTCACAGCTGTGAGTGAGATTGCCTCGGGAGCGCATTGCCGCCCCCTCGTCACGGCGCCTGACACCAGCGTCGAGGGACGAATCGGCGAGCCCCAAATCCAAGGCCCCCTCGCTCCTTGCGCGTTCATCGGCTCGGATGGGTCGCGCTCATGCTGCGTGGCGCGCGTCTGTGCGCCTGTGTACGTGTGCGTGTTTGGACTGTGCCGTGTGTGTGCGTGTGTGTGTACGTGTGTGTGCGTGTGTGTGTACGTGTGTGTGCGTGTGTGTGTACGTGTGTGTGCGTGTTTGGACTGTGCCGTGTGTGTGCGTGTGTGTGTACGTGTGTGTACGTGTGTGTGCGTGTTTGGACTGTGCCGTGTGTGCGTGTGTTTGCTGGGGAGCGGTAGTGCAGTTGTTCGCTCGCTGCGCTACGATCCCGGCTACCGACTTCGATTCCCGCTCACGGTCAAGACGAGTGATAATTACGTGAACCAATCTTTGGCCTCCACGAGGTCGACAAACCTAAAAGAGTACTTGGTGCGGTGTGTGGACATCGCCATTGGGGAGACAAAGGCGGCCGGAGCGTGGTGGTGGCCACCTCCCCCCCCCCCGCCGCCTCGTGTGCCGTGCTAACTAACAGCACTTGCTCCTATAGTCCACTAAGGCTACACGGGGGATCTTTGTCTTCGTGTGTGTTGAGAGCGTGCCACCGGGCTGGCGTGCGCGTAGCGTTGCACGTCGGGCCCGCGCGCCTCCTACATTGTGCGTGGGTCCGGCACCTCAGACGCACACCGCGCTCGCGTTAATTAGCCCATTAATTACACCACTCTGTTCATTCATGCTTGGGGGTTTTTTTCTTCCTTTAACTATTCCAGTGAAGCGCCTCCACCAGCACCAGCGTGCGCTCCTAATTGCCACTCTTTTGCTGCATCATTTGCTGCCACGTGTCTCTGTTGCGCGCGTGCGCGCGGAGCGGTGGCGCAGCGGTTAGCGCGGAGCGGTGGCGCAGCGGTTAGCGCGCCGCGCGCAGAACCGGGCGAACCGCGTTGGATTCCCGCTCACGGCCATCGCGAGCGATGGGTTTATGCCGGAAACACACTCATCACACTCCTCAACAACACTGTGTGTATGTATGTGACACTAAATAAATATATATGTATATAAATATATAAATGTGCTCGCCGATGTTTCGGGCAATGGCCCTTATTCATAGCACATCACCACCCGACACGATTTTGTGACATTTACACACGTTTTATTTCAATACGTAAAATGTTTGGAGGAACGGTGAGGTTCAAAAGACGCGTGTGGCCTGATCATTAATTCCAACGACACGGATCACAAACTTGTGCTTGTAACTTTGTAGTAAACGTGTGCCCCCCCTCCCCCCACCCCCCACCCCCAATAGCTCCTACAGCTGTCCCCTCTCGAAGAAGCGCAAGTCCGGTGCGAGTGAGGACCCCCCGTGCGCGAAGCGGAGGGGAGCCGCCGGCGGCGGCGGCGGAGAGTCGGGCAGCAGAGCGGCGCCACGGGGGGGCTCGGACGGGGGTGGCGGGGAGGAGGAGGGGGGCGGCGGTGGTGGTGAGGAGGAGGAGGAGGGCGGCGGCGGTGGTGGTGAGCGGGAGGGCGACGCGGATGCCGTGGGGTGCAGCCCCGAGGACGCGTACGGGTCGAGCGAGGACACGGGGGAGGCCGTGGCGGGGAGCGAGGGTCCAGCGGCGGCGGCGGCGGCGGAGCGCGGTGACACCGAGGGACGAGAGGAGGGATTCTACTCGGAGGAGGAGGAGGAGGATGAGGCAGCGGAGGAGCAGCAGGCGGCGCGCAGGAGAGAAGCGGCCCAGAGGAAGGGGAAAGAGGCCGGGCTCAGAGACCGGGAACAGCAGCAGCAGGAGGAGAAGCCGTGCACGGGAGGTAAACTCGCTCACTCTCTCCACCACCTCCACCACCTCATCGCTCACTCCCACCACCACCGCCGCTGCTGATGCCCCGCGTGTGCGCGGCACGCAGCGCGCGGTGATGGCCACTGGACTGGCCGGGTTTAGACGTCATCACGTGACCGTCCGCGACAGAGAATTCGTTACCAGCAGCCGCGCGTTGCCCTCCACGGCAGCGTTGCGTCAATCCGCAACCTTCAGCGTCAGGTTCATCATCAGCTATAGCTGCGTGCACAATTATAAACACAGGGCTGCTTCCTCATCATCACCCTCATCACAATCATCATTGTCACTATCATCAGTGTCATGACGATCTGTATCGCGTGCAATCAAAAGCGATCATCGTTCTCGCCATCGTTCTCGTCACCATTACTTTCACCACCAACGTCATTCTCAACAATATCATAATATCATGCATATAATTATCAACATTATCGTCATCATAATCACCGTCATCATCATCATGGCTATCTTCATTTACTACTATTATGAGCCAATAATGTCTGTGTGTCCCGCGCGTGACGTCACTCCACGTCGGCCAGCCCCCCTCATTAATAAGCATGAGCGGATGACGTCACTCCACATGGGGCACCCCCCTCATTAATAATCATGAGCGGATGACGTCACTCCAAATAGAGTTCCCCCCTCATCAATATTCATAGGCTGATGATGTCACTCATGTGGACCCCACCCCCTCATTAATAATCATGAGCGGGTCATTCTTTTAGATTGAATATTTCAGATTAATTGCAATACACCCGTCCTTGGGCGGGCTATCGGCTAGTCTTTTATAAATTGTAATTTATGATACAAGTATGATGACACGATGTAACACGACTTTTGTTCCTGGGTAGTAAGTGTTATTTTCGAATTGCTTATGCCTCCAAAGTACAGAAAGTGGCGATTGTTATTATTCCCCACAAACGTTGCTTCTGTGACCAGGACTTTACGTGAAGGAATGACACAAAAGCACACCACGTTTTCTCATTGAAAATAGGTACATTTCAAAGTATCACTGTCCTGGTCACAAAAGCAAAGTTTGTGGGGAATAATAATAACCATTTTCTGTACTTTTGAGGCATAAGCAACTAGGAAATAACACTTACTACCCAGGAACAAAGAATGTTTTTTTGTTACATCGAGTCTCCAGATCCTTTTTCAGGAGGGTCCTGCCAGGTTTTCGCAGCAGGGAGAGCGCTGTTGCTGTTGCTACTGCTGCAGCTGCTGCTGTGTCATCCCAATTGAGTGATTTGCAGGTATTCCCTTGAGCATTAGGGGGCGTTTGGCCAAAACCAGTCCCACTGTGTGTGTGGGTGTAGCCCCTACCTACCCACACAGTCGAAGCAGCAGCAGCAGCATCACCAAATGATCTGTTCATGTGGAGACGCGTCCCAGAGCTTTGTAGGGTGGATGTACGGCAAGGCCCTCGTTTAACTCACTAGTCCTGAAAAGTGCCGCGTAAAGCGAAACACGCGTTAACAGAAACATTGTCCCATGAATAATGCAACGATACCGTTTGGCGAAATACGACATACGACTACGCACACACGGTGAGATGGCGTTATGACGCGTTATAACGTGGTCTCTGGCCGTTATAACGCGGTCTCTGACCACGTTATAACGCGGTGCGTTCCACGCTGTTCTTGTGCGCGTTCTGCGTTATGCGAAAAGTGTTCCTGAATGTAAGAGCCGCGTTGCAGCGAAAACGCGTTGTGTTAAGCGAGGACTTACTGTGTAGCACCTCAAACAGCGTCGCATAGGCATTAGAATGATTTCCACTGCCGCTGTGATGCCAGCGAAACCCGTGACACAGAATGACTCGTGCAAACACAACGCGTTGTGTGTGTGTGTGTACATCACACACACAACGCGTTGTGTGTGTGTGTGTACATCACACACACAACGCGTTGTGTGTGTGTGTGTACATCACGCAGCGCGGACGCAATGCGCCACGCGCGCCGGGTAGCAGGGTAATTATGTTCACGCGCGAGCCACCTCTGCTTTGTCGCAAGCATTAGTTACCCATAATTAACTGTGAGCCGCCACGCGGCTGATTGCCAGACCACATGACATGATTGCTGTATGAAAGCAGTTGCATTTATTAATTTTTTTTTTAATGTGCTGTATATATATATATATTATGGTATATATAACGGTACATGTTGTGTTAGTTCTATGCAATACGCTAATAATTAATTCGATTTATATTATAACGATGATATGTATGTGTTTGACAATGGGATACAGCTGTGCCCTGGTGTATTGCGGGACACACATTGAACAACAATACCAGCAGCCACTCACCGCTAAGTGGCGGTCACGTCATCACAGCGCTTGTGCCAGACTAGGTGCACCTTGATGGCGTCGCGTTAAGTGTGGAGATGTCGCTGGCAGGAGGTCACGGGACATACCCAGGTGACATGGGTTGACTGACGGAGATGACTGGCAATGCACCACCTGTGGTCCCACTGTGCCACCTCGCTGCGTTTTATCCGCCCGGCGCTCCGCTCGTTGTTGTGAGCGGAGCGCCGGGCGGAGGCATCGGTGCCTGTCTTCTGTTTACACAGCCCTGCAGAACCAGTGGTGTGAATGACACGTTCCTATGGCGGGGGCGAGTATATCCATGAGACAACCACTGTTTATCTGTGTGCGAGAGTGTGTGCACATCGGCGGCTGTGCGTCTGTGTGTGTCACTTTGCCCCTGTGTGTGTGTGTGTCTGTCTCTCTCTGTGTTGTCTGGGATCCACCTGTCCAGATAAGCAGAATGGGAAGGTCAAGCCGGGTGGTGGAGGTGGCGGTGACGTTCGGGATGATTACGATGACTACCAGGAGCTCGTGGCCAAATCGCTTCTGAATCTGGGTGAGTGACGCAGTGGGCAGATGTCCAGCGGTCACCCAGCACTCATTCACGGATCTGGGTCCACCACCACCACCTGCTTCGATTGCTGCTGCTGCTGCTGCGTCTGCTGCTGGTGCTGCTGCAGTAACCGGGCATGTTACACATTCTAGTGTGATCCACTTTACATCTACGATGGCGAGAAAAAGACGAATCGCTCTACACCAGCACAAGCCTCTGGTGAACCACGTGACTCCCGTGTGGCCAGCTCCACTCTGAGCCCCTCCCCTCTCCCCGCCCACTGTGAAAACAGACGCCGCTCCTCCTCCTCCTCCACGCAGCTCCCTGCTGCTCGCTCCGTCCTTCTCTCCTCTCACTCTCTGTCTTCATCATCACCACCCTCTCTTCACCCCCCGACATCTTAGCCCCGTCAGTCCCCGTCCTCCTTCTCCGCCTCCTCGCTCCCCGCTGCTCATCTTGAGCCGTGCCCTCCTCCTCCTCCTCTCTCTCCCTCCTCCTCCTCCTCTCTCTCCGTCTTGGTGGCGACTTCCATGCCGATCTCCCTCCCCTCTCCCGCTCCTCTCGCGTCTCCCACGAATTGTCCCTTCGACTCTGCTCCCCTTGCCCGCGGTGCGTCCGACGGCTACAAAGGTTTCATCGTCGTCGTCGTCATTCTCCTCCAACAAACTGCGACCGCTCCCCTGAGTCCGCGTCCAACCCTTGCCGCGCAGGTGAGATGGCGGAGGCGGCGTCGCGGCTCACAGCTCCACACTCCCCGCGCACCGACGGCCTCGACGACAGC
This sequence comes from Lethenteron reissneri, assembly GCF_015708825.2. Lineage (NCBI taxonomy): Eukaryota > Metazoa > Chordata > Hyperoartia > Petromyzontiformes > Petromyzontidae > Lethenteron > Lethenteron reissneri. The sequence goes on from NC_083797.1 coordinate 712,257, forward strand.
GGCATCCACCTGCCGGACGCTGAGCGCGACGACGACGAGGAGGAGGATGACGAGGAGGAGGAGGAGGACGCGAAGCGGCGGGCGGCGAGGGAGGATGGAGATGCGAAGGAGGATGCGGTGGAGGGACCCCCGGGGGCTGTGAAGCCCGGGCCCCCGTCGGCAGGCGAGGGTACGAGGCGGGGGGGGGCGGCGGTGGTGGGTGGACGGCCACCCGTGGACACGGCGTGCGTGTTGCGGGGGAGCGGTGGCGCAGCGGTTAGCGCCGCACCGCGCTAATGCACGTACTTGCGTTGAACTTCTTTGGCAACGTGCGCAGCCAACCGCGGTCATCGGAGTGCGCGGTGGGAAGGACAAGAACACTAAACACAAAACGCAGGTCTAAATAAAAACAAAGTTGTCAATCCGGCGACCCGAGTTCCATTGCCGCTCACGACCAACAACAGGGACGAATATCTGAACCGGTCCTAGGCCTCCCCGAGGTCGACTCAGTCTCAAATGAGTACCTGATGCAGTGTGTATAAAACATCGGCACTCGGGAGACAAAGGCGGCCCTGCGTTGTGCTGGCCACCCACCCTCTCGTGCGCCGTGCCGCTCTTCATAGGTGCTCGCTAACAACACTTGCCCCAACAAACCGTTGAGGCTACACGGCACGCACCAAATATGATGACGCATTTTATAGAGCAGCGTCGTTCGCGCGAATTCCGTCTTTCACAGCCGCTGAGTAGGATCCACAGACACGAGCTCGAAGGCTGCAGCCTGACCGTGAGCCGGCGCTACGAACAACAGCTCTGCGGTTCTCTACATATGAAGATGTTTGCAGCCAACTTAGTGAGAGCGTTATTCATACCCATCGGAGGAAAGCGGTGCAACCGGAGAAACCCCCACCACGCCTTGCGCGAGAGGGCAGCACCACTCTGTCCCATCATACAGAAGGGACAGATGATATCAGTCCACACTTAGTAGTAATAATAATTATTTTATTTTATAGAGCGTCATTCAGGAAATTCCCACAACGATGCACATCAATTAGAACGTCCCTTACACGGGTGATGCAACAAAACCCCTCTACTTAGCAAATAAAAACTAAAAGATGAACAGATAAATAACGAGAGAGAAAATACACGTAACAAGAAAGTGATCATCACAGAGAAGATAAATGTAAAATAAATAAATCCACATTGCCTGCGACTGTCAGAGCCCGGGTCCGGCTCCTCCTCGATGACCACGGCAAGGGAGCCTCGTCTGTGCGGTGGTCCACCAACCCTGGCTGCTGCCTGCACAGTGCTGGAGGATCAGAGGCAGTCACGGACTGCAGCGTGGACACCGCCACCACGCGGTCTGAGACATCTCCCGCGTTATCCACGAGCCTCAGCAGCAGCAACAGCAGAGAGGAAGAGCAACCACAGAGGCGGGGGGGGGCAAGGGAAGGGGGCAGGGGGGGTCACTGTGAGAGGTGCGAAGTTGGTAATTGGCTGTGTAATTCGTGTTGTTTCAACACGGGCTCACACACTCCGTACGCGATGATAGCTGCACAGCGTGAGATCAGCAGGAGGCAGGGAAACGCACATTCGTACGCACAGAGACAAAGATCCGCCGTGTAGCCTTCAGCAGACGGTTGGGCTAAGTGCTATTAGCGAGTAGCGCCTACGAAGGCAGGGACAGCGCACTGTGAGATGCACAGTGTGACCAGTGCCACGCCCGGCCACCTTTGTCTCCCCAGTGCAGATGTTTACACACACCCACACCAGGGGAAGCCCATGCCCGGTTCAGGCAATCGTCACTGGTGTTGGCCGTGAGCGGGAATCGAACTCGGGTCGCCAGGATCGTAGCGGCGGCGGCGGCGGTGGTGGTGGTGGTGGATGGCGGTGGTGGTGGTGGTGGTGGCCGCGTAACCTCGAGGTGAACTGCGCCGTGGAGATGTCATCGCCACTCAGTGGCGAGCGGCGGTTTTGTTGATGGCGGTGGTGGTGGCAGCGGTGGTTGAGTGGCGGCGCTGGTGGTGGCGGTAGTGACGGTGGTGGCGGTTGTTGAGGTCGTGGTGGTTGTTGAGGTCGTGGTGGTATTGGTGTTGAGTGGCTGATGGTGGCGGTGTGGAGCGCTCATCGTGCTGTGCCGCGTATTGTGCCCAAGAGCCCGAGCGGAGTGCGAGGAGGAGGGGGAGGAGCGTGGACCGGGGGGGCGCGGGGCCCCAGCAGGAGCGGGGGGAGCAGGGGGCGGCAGCCCTCGAGGAGGCCGAGGCCAACCCGCGATTTCATTCCAAGGTTCCTCACTCATTCACTCATTCACTCATTCAATTGGGGTTCGCCCCGCCCCACCCCCAGTCATTCCTATGTAAATTTCTTGGCTCGTTTTTTTATGCGTAAATTTATTTAAACGCTCATTCATTCATTAATCCGTTCACTTATGTGTGTTAAGTAGTCCCACTGTTCTTTAATCCGTTCAGTCATTCGGGAATTCATTCGAGGATTTTAATCGTCAGTTGAATCATTCATTCACACAGCCTCTCGGTTATTCATTTGTCCATTCAAGGGTTGTTGCTCTCTGTACTAGTTTAGCTGTTTGGCGGTGGTGGTGGCGACTTGCCCGTCACGTGACCCTGCCCGTCGCAGCACAGGGCACCTGTCGGCGATCGCAAGTCGAGGGGGGGGGGGAGGGGGGTGGGGGACGTCGATTGTGACGTGGAAGTCAGCAGCAACGTTGGTTAAACGACCGATCGTGCGGTGATCAGGATTTGTTTGTAATCGATAGCCCGGTGGTAGCGCTGCTGGTGGTGGCGACGCTGCTGCACGTGGCTGCCTGTAACCCAACACTGCGAGGAGGCAGCAGCGAGGGTTGGTGGGTCACTACGATGGCTGTGGAACTCCCTTCCTGCCACGTGGGTGGGCATCGCGAAGGAGCCACACCCTGGCAATGAAGCAGGACCATTGCCCGAAACATCGCCTGCTATATATATTTCTAATACAGCCACACGCGCACATTCCGTGTCATTGACACGACATGTATCGAGCAGCAGCGTCGCCAGGTAATTTGGCCCTTTTTCATAATCATATGATAATAATAATGCAACGTTGGGGGTTTATTTGTAAGATGTTGTCAGCCGATTACCGATGAGCCGTGTTTATTATTCACGCGGGGAGGAGGAAAGCGGAGCACGCGGAGACAACCCACGCTCTGTCCCCGTACGAGCAGAAACAGATGGAGATTAGTCCACTCGCTGTACCGCCTTCTCGTGGGCGAGCCAGGGTACGGCTCCTCCTCGCCGCCCACCCACGTGGTAGGAAGAAGGGAGTCTCACAGCCATCTGAGCGGTGACCCAGCAACCCTCGCCGCTGCCTCGGCACAGCGCTGGGTTCGAGGCAGCGGCGTGCGCCGGCAGCAGCGTAGCCACCGCCGCCATCGACCGGCAGACGAGGGCACCTGAACAAGGCGCCCCGGCGTGACCCGCATTGTTTGTTCTGCGCCGCGTGGACCACGTGCCAGACGCAGGTCTCCATCAAGCAGGAGCGGGACGACTGGGGCCGCCCGGTGCCCGCCCCTGCGGGGCCAGAGGTGGCACAGGGGGGCGGTGGCGGGCAGCAGCAGCAGCAGGAGGAGGAGGCGGTGATCGTGGAGCGCGCGAGATCCCTGGGCCCCGGCGAGCCCTGCATGAGCAGCCTGGAGTGCCTCCGCAGCCAGTGCTACGACCTCGCGCGCAAGCTCAGCGACGACACCACCACCGCCGCGGCGCCCCCCGCGCCCGACGCCGCCGGCGCCGCCGCCGCTGTGGCCGTGGCGCTGGTGGCGGCGGACCCCCACCCACTGCGCACCAACTCCTCTGTGTCGCCGCCATCGTCGTCATTGACAACAATAACATCATCGACATCGTCTCCTGCCTCTCCTCCACCCGCCGCTCAACATCACCACCCCCCTCCTCCTGCTGCTGCTGCTCCTCCTCATCTTCCTCCTCCCGCGCACGGCGCCAGCGCTCGGCCAAAGCCCGCGCCGGTGCCAGTGAAGGTGGAGGCGGTGCCCGTAGAGGTGGAGCAGGGTGCCGGCGGCGCTCGCCGCTGCCCCGACATGCTCAACCTCCTGCGGCTGGAGGAGCACCTGGGCCCTCCCTACCGGCCCCACGACCGCTCGGGCTGCGCCGCTTCGGCCAGGGCGGCGCCAGCGGGCGGGCACGGCGCCCGGAGGCCGGCGGCGTTCCCCTCGGCGTGCCGCGCGACGACGGCCGCGGGGCCGCCGTCGCACGTCAAGCTGCCGTACGCGGAGCGCACGGACGGCGGCTACATCCTGTCGGAGCGCGCCTACGTGGCGGGGCGGCTGCTGCTGCCCGAGACGGCGTCGCGAGGAGGCTTCTCGTCGGACGAGGAGGAGGAGGACGACGAGGAGGAGGAGGATGACAGCTCGTGCGGGTCGCGCGAGGAAGAGGAGGAGGAGGAAGGAGACGAGGAGGATGAGGACCACGACGATGGCTTCGACGTGATGAAGGGCAACATGTCGGTGCTGGAGGCGGCCATCGCCCTGGAGACGGAGCGCGCGCGGTTCATGCGGCGCGGGGCCCTGGCGGGCGAGCTCGCGTGGCGCGCCGAGGCCGAGTTCGGCGGCGGCGGCGGGGCGCGCGTCGGGGTCGGCGGCGGCGCCGGGGGTGGCCACAGCCCCCACGCGCGCGAGCGGAAGCCCTTCGTGGTGGAGGCGCACGCGCGGAAGCACTCCGCCTCCTCCTCCTTCCTCAGAGGTGCGCGGGGCGGGGGGGGGCAGGGGGGTGGCAGGGAGTGCGGGGAGCGGTTGTCGGCACCCGCACTCACGGCTGTGAGTGGAGGAGCTCCGAGGTGGGGGGGGGGCGAGTTCAGTGTCGCTCCTGGCTCCGCCAGACGGGGTTTGGCCATGACTCCTCACAGATGCTAGTGCAGTGGTTGGCGTGCTTCAGCACGGACCCGACCACCCGAACATCTGAAACGGTGCTGGGCCTCTGCGAGGTCAACTCAGCCTCAAATTAGTATCTGGTCTGATGTGCAAATATCAGCACTAGAGATACAAAGGCGGCCGGGAGTGGTGCTGGCCACCCACTCCCTGGTGTGCCATAGGTGATCGCTGACAACACGAACACTGCTAAAGGCTACACGGGGGATCTTTGCCTTCGAGGGTGGGTGAGTGGGTGAGGGTGGGTGGGTGAGTGGGTGAGTGGGTGAGTGGGTGAGGGTGGGTGAGTGGGTGAGGATGGGTGAGTGGGTGAGGATGGGTGAGCGGGTGAGGATGGGTGAGGGTGGGTGAGCGGGTGAGGATGGGTGAGGGTGGGTGAGAGAGAGAGAGGACGACTCAGGGAGGAAGGACGACTCAGAGGGAGAGGACTCAGAGAGGAGAGGACGACTCAGAGAGAGAGGACGACTCAGCGAGAGAGAGGACGACTCAGAGAGAGAGGACGACTCAGAGAGAGGCGAGCTTTAAGGCAGCAGCAGCAGCCACGTGGTGGTGATGAAGATGAGTTAGCGCTACCAACAGTTTGCCCAAGCTTTGCGGTCTTATCTATATTAGGCTGTCGTCGGCACGAAACAGCGGACATTAAAGATGCCGTGGCGTCATTTTCCGTCGTGTGCCGGCGTCGCGGTCCAATTCGACAAACGAGAAAATAATGATTCTAGATTTGAAGCTTTCGTGACTGCAAGGATTCATATTCTTAGGTTTTTTCGGTAAAGTCACGTAGGTAAAACATCAAAATTAATAAAAATAAATAAAAATAATGACCCCGGCAGCAGCGGCCATCACCGCTCCTGGCAGCTGACTAATGCCCACTACTGGCAGCAGACTGGTCCCGTGAAGAGGAATTGTGACCTCACCGTTCACGAATAGGAATAGCGCCAATGCACCCGTGCACAGGAGTGGCAGCCGTGTCCCATTGGCAGACGGTGGTGGCGACGCTGCTGTAGGCAGGCACTGTGGAGCCAGCACCGAGGGTTGGTGGATCACCGCACTGGTGGATGTGGAACTCCCTTCCCGTGGGTGGACGTCGAGGAGGAGCCGGACCTTGGCTCTACCGGGAGAAGGCGGTACAGCAAGTGGACTGACCCCCATCTGTGTCCATCTGTACGGGGCTTGGGGGGATAGAGCGTGGCCCCCTCGCGCAAGGCGTGGGTTGTCACCGCGTTCTCCGGTTTCCTCCTCCTCCCCACGTGATTAATAATCACGACTCGTCGGTAATCGGCTGCCAACGTCTTACACACAAACACCTCAATGGAGCAGCAGCAGCAGCGGCAGGACCCTCCAGGCAGTGAGTCCTGCGACTCAGCAGCGTGGCTCTCTGGATACATCAGAGCATTGTGCATTCGCTTAACGAATATCAGCCTGCGCTCGTGAATAAGAAAACAGCCTTACAACTAGAATAGGGAACATACCCCCATGAATATGAACATAATCCTTGCCTCGTGGATGGAAAATTACCGCAGTTCCTCCTGAATAGGAATTGAAGCCCTTACACATGCATATGAACAGCAGCCATCCCCCATGAATAGAAATAGAATCCTTGCCGTATGAATTGATGGGAAAGCAGCGTTGCCCTCGTGAACTAGAATAGCAGCCGTGCCCATGAACAGGAACATCGGTCCTGGCCTACGAATAGGAGCAGCGACAATTGTCCCCGTGAACATAAACAGCGCTCTTGTATCCATGCATAGGAATAGCGGCCCTGCCCCCGTGGATTCCAGTCGCAGCCTTGCCCCCGACGCGAATAGGAATAGCGGCGCTGCCCCCGTGGATTTCAGTCGCAGCCTTGCCCCCGACGCGAATAGGAATATCGGCGCTGCCCCCGTGCATAGGGATGTGAGCGATGGCGCGCGCCGTGCTGAATAATGAGCGCACGGGGGGATGAGGGGAGGGGAGAGAGGGGGGGGGCGATCGCTGCACGCGCGCAGAGCGATGGGACGGGGGGGGGCCCGGAGCGAGGTCGCGGGAGGACACGGCCCCACCAGCAGCAGCAGAAGCAGCCAATCCCGGCTCGCGCTCTCTCCCTGCCGCTCTCGCTCTCTCTCGCAATCACTCGCCATCTCTCACGTGCTCGCTCTCCCACCTCTCCTCTCATTCATTCTCTCCGCCACTCTCCTGTCATTCATTCTCTCTCGCTCGCAATCTCCTAGCTGCTCGCTCTTTCGCTCTCCTCTCGCCTCTCACTCTCTCTCTCTGCTCTCATGCATTCCCTCATCTCTCTCTCCGTGGCTCTCTCCCTCTCTCGCAGCCTCTCATCTGCTCACTGTCAGGCTCTCCTCTCATTCATTATCTCTGTCCATCTCCTTTTTC